>NW_003531668.1:0-1391 GCF_000181795.1 Trichinella spiralis
GTGCCAAAAGTGTTGAGTCTCTTATCACTACTCCTCTGTGTTCGGAAAATTTCTTGCATGGAAATTGAAGCAACTGAAAATGCGTCGAATTCAGTTGATAAAAATATTGCCACAAAATTGGTTCTCATTGGACGAGTTTCAAGATGCCGGAATTCAGTCGGATCAGCTAGACGATTGTAGAAACTTTTGTAATAATATTAACAGTATCGGTGATTATTATTCGAAACATTGGAAAACGATTTGCGATTCACTTTGCACCAATGTTACTAAACTGAATGATTTTCTGTTGCAATTGAAAACCCCTTTCCAAGAAGAACTGGCCGACAAGACCAATTGTCCATCGTCGACTGCAGTTTCTGAAGAGAAGCTGTTCAAATTTGCCCTGCAGCAGCGTCAACAGACTGCTTGGAAATTGGTGAAAATTTTAAAAAGACAAGGCTTTTCAACCCGGCTGCACACCGACCCAGCCGTCATAGTGAAAACGTTGAAAGAAGTGCCATCAGCGTTGCCATCGAAAAAATTCGATTCTGAAGCAATTTATTCAAAAACCCAAACGTTGATCGATCAGTTCTGGATCTGTTTTTCCCATATGCTCAGCTGTTTTGCAATGCAGGAGACGACGACCAACGACCAACAGCTTAACATTTCCTTGTTTAAGGCATTGAAAGGTCTCACATCCGGCATGGTGGACAAGCTGATTTGTCGTGTCGGTACTCTGGCTGGACGTGTGATTGTTCTGCAAAGGTGGCAGCGGTATAAACGGATGTTAGATCTGATTCAAGAGGGCCGCGTTTGTGGTCTCGTCGACGACGACGACAGCGGTGGTGCGACGTTGGCCAAAGTTAAGAAGTTGTTGCAAGAAACTGCCACTCTGGTTCCATTTTTGGAAAATTTGTGCGACGTATCTTCGTCGACAGTTCGGCTCTGGTCAGCCCTGTGCCGAGTGGGAGAAGGCTCGGTAGGACGCGCCCGAGCTGTTGGGGTTGCAGGAAAATAAAAATAAGCAATCCCACAGCTCCGGAAATTGCATGCGCGGAACGATCGTTTCAGTCGGATGCTCGCTTGGACCAGTTGAACGTTTCCATAATGGAATCGATTCAATTTATGAAAAAAGTTAAAAAAAGTTGTCCTCCAATTGGTGGGATCCCGATCTTGGCATGGTTTGTTCTTCTTTCTGTTTATTGTAAAAAGCAATTTAATTTCCAGAGTGTTTATTTCGTGTCAATTTTTTTCGTGATTTTCATGAAGCATTGGACAAATGGAATGTTCTTTTACTTCTTTTTTTCGGTGCCGGCTATGACGAAACACGTCAAATTCAACAAAAAGCTTGTTGTCACTTTGGCCACACCCTTAGTTTCCGCGGTCGGCTTTGGGGTCGCCCTTGGCAAGCG
>NW_003531669.1:0-902 GCF_000181795.1 Trichinella spiralis
ACTGGTATGATTCCCTTAACAGTACTGATGTAGAGATGGGCGTTTGGCCAGAGTATGTTTTCTGTGCTCGTTTTTGGACGCTATTCGGTGTTTCCATGTTATTTCGTCCATTTGAAACTGTGTTAAAGTATTCCACTTTTCTGTTATACACAATTTTCACCTATTTAACGATGATACATGTGCACAGTACTCATGAAACTTCATCACATTTGCCATTTATGTCACTGTTTGAAACTGCCTATCTGATGGGTATATTTATCGTAGAGTGTTTTCTCTATGTAGCACCAATTTTTCAAACGTTGAATAATTTGTCATTTCTTCCTCTTATGGTTCAGTCAGTTTATTGCGCTTTTGGAATTTGCTATTGTTGGTTCTTATTATTGTATAATACAGTTACCTGTGAATGGTGTAATAAACATTGAAGAACGTTTTATATCCTAGAAGTCCGAATTTGAATATGTTCCATGTTTACACCTTCAGATGTGTTTGCATGATTACTACCTATATTTCTTGTATATGCAACAGTGTCTATTGTCAGCGTGGCTTCTTATATATATATATATATATATATATATATATATATATATATATATAACTTTTTGGTACCCTCATCAAAAATAATCATCAATGAAAACTTATATTTCACAGGGCTACCGTAATAAAATAATAATGAAGTTAAGCAAAGTACTGTACGTTATTAACAAACTGTCTTATTGTAATTAAAGAATTAATAGTTAGTATGTAGTAATTTATTTTGTCATTATTTTGATGCAGGTTTTTTTGTATTAGGCGTAATAGCATAACTGTTGTCTTACAATATGTCTTACTTTTGTACTTTTTAAAAATAGAATGTTAACTTTTGGCAACTATTTTTAATCGTCAGATGAAAATGTTTATTTGTC
>NW_003531670.1:0-850 GCF_000181795.1 Trichinella spiralis
TGTGGTGGATTCAAAAGAGCAATAACAGGTCTGTGATGCCCTTCGATGTCCGGGGCTGCACGCGCGCTACAATGAAAGCGTCAACGTGAGTTACGTCCTTACCTGAAAAGGTTTGGCAATCGAATGAAACGTTTTCTTGAATGGAATAGGGAATTGCAATTGTTTCCCTTGAACGAGGAATTCCCAGTAAGCGTGAGTCATTAGCTCGCGTTGATTACGTCCCTGCCCTTTGTACACACCGCCCGTCGCTACTACCGATTGGATGATTTAGTGAGGTGTTTTGACTGGCGCCAGTAGTCGGATATGTATTCGGCTTCGCGCCGGGAAATTTCCCAAACCAAATCATCTAGAGGAAGTAAAAGTCGTAACAAGGTTTCCGTAGGTGAACCTGCGGAAGGATCATTATCGTATTTTTATACATGAAATGTGATTGATTTGTAATGTGTGCAAAAAGAGCAGTTGCACTTTGTGTTGTGTGCAGTTGATCTTTGTTGTATTCATCCTCACTACTGATGCGTGAAAATGATGCTACATTCTTTCGCTCTGTGCAGAAAGGAAAATAATAAATCATTTGTAACGTGTATCATCAGTTGTGGTGGTTTTCTTTGTAATCCAGACACAATAAAATGACTTGATTTGTGTGTGTATATGCATGAATAAAGTCATCAGTGACGTTTGGTACCTGGGCGTTCTGCGTCGATCTAATTTTAGCAGATCGATTGACGACTTGTGCAACATGACGGTTGGCAGTAGTGTAGTAGTACTGTGGTTGATATTGTGTCTGGCTGTGAATTGAGTTGTGTTGCATTTGTTGTGCAGACGGGGTGCTGTGGGTTTTTATTCTATTTTC
>NW_003531671.1:0-750 GCF_000181795.1 Trichinella spiralis
TGTGGTGGATTCTTAATTGTTAAGTCGATTCTATTGTTCTGTAATTTCTCAATTTCAAAATACTTTGCAGCAAATTCAATTACATGCTGATTCCATTTCCATAACTTGTCAACAACTGCATGAAACTTTAGCGGCAACAATTTTTGATCAGAACCTCCTTCTCTTTGTGATATGTGCTGATATAATTAGAAGTGCTCATACAATCTTCTAGTGTCTTACTTTACCTTTTACGGTAGTTATTGCTTGAATGCTTTCGAAATTTTACTTTAAACCGCGACTATATTATTCACACTTCACTGAAAATGAACACCACTGCTCATGACACGTAAAAATGCAATCTGTTGTTTGTTTACACCTTTACAACAAAATCACAAATGTGTTACGTCATTATTGAAGAAATACAATTAAAATATAATATATAAGAATATGAGCAGTTTGTTTTTTATAGCTATTTATTTCATGAAATTTCATTATTCGGTTGTAATAACGTAAATTTGCTGAGAATGAAGTTTACGGAATAAAAATGTTCAAGTACTTGAATGTAAAATGTATAAAATTGTCTCATACTGTCATATTTGCGCAATATGTGCAAAACAAAACCCTGCTTGGACGACAAATCCTATTAGTCCATTTTCAATACTTCAAACAAAACTGACCCCTAAGAAATGTATATAAGCAGCATTTTTCTGAAAAAATTTCATTTCGTTTTTTCGAGTTGTTGTGATCAGAGATCATTCACAATGTACATTA
>NW_003531672.1:0-856 GCF_000181795.1 Trichinella spiralis
GCGTTTTCACGTTTTCTTTTCTTTATTGGTCACATCTGTAAGAATGCTAATTGATAAATCAAAAATCTTCCCGCTTTATCACATTTCATTTATTTGAAAAAGGAGTTGAAATGCACAATTATAGTCACCCAATGAGGACCATGTAAAAATTCAGAAATGACCTTGACATTTGAAATTCAGTTAAAATATAAACTATCTGATAGAACGCCATAACAAAAACACTCACTTAGTGAAAACACGCCTCCGCATGTCTGAATTTCATATTTCAAAATTCAAAAATGACCTAAATAAATGGAACTCTTCGTAAAATCTTTTCACTACGTATAAGCACACTGGCTGCGTACGCTAACAAATAAACCTACTCAATTAATTTACCCAATGTCTCTGATGCTGCGATATTTGAAAAAAACATAATATGAAAAACGAAAAGTGCAGTTTTACTGTGAAAATACCTTACTCATATATCACATATTACAAACTTACGTAATTTAATTTAACTAAGGATTAGCTTCACCCTTACGAAATATCATTAGCCCTGCATCACAGAATCACAAGAAATCGCATTTACCTCTTCACTTCTCTTGTTCTGCTTCGTGTCGCCCGTGTTTTCACATTTTCTTTGCTCCATTCATTAAACCTGTAATAATGATATTAAATCAAAAGTGTTCTCACTTTATCACAAAGTAGAATTAGAACAAATATTATAATTAACTGCTATTTAATTAAAAAGAAATTGTTTACAAAATGAGTATACAAAGTTTTAAAAAAATAACAAGCAGAAAAGTGGTATACTTGTCTGTAAATCTGAAACGGGCCTTCAGCAGCTACTTAACGCCCGGTAATGAGCTGAAGAAAA
>NW_003531673.1:0-728 GCF_000181795.1 Trichinella spiralis
CAATTCACCTTTCAATAGTGCATTGTTTGCCAACGTGTGATACAAACCAAAACAGTCGAGTAGTGACGAAATAAGCGATGACAACGTCAATGCTGTAATGACCACGGGATAACAGGATGCAAAGAATACCGCTGGCGCTGACTAACCAAGTCAACAGATGCAAATGCCAGAATCTTCTTGGAGAATCTAAATCAGTGAATGAATGAATGAAATGGATTTTTTTTGCATTTGGAAAAATTTGGAAACCAAATTATCATCTATCAATAATCATCGATTTACATTCTTTGACAACTAAGTATGTCATCACCAAGATTAACGTGTGGCCGCTGAAAATGTAATCGCCGCAAAAAGTATGCTTGCCAAAAATGTTCAAACCGGCTCCACTGAACAGTCGCAATGCTCGGAGAAGAACATCACCGAAAGTTGTATTGTTCGACTGAAAATATATGATATGGTATGATAATTGATTTATATATATATATATCGAACTTTTGGTGAGCAGAAGTAAGTCGGATCGGCAACTGGTACTTGAGTTACCAGCATGCACACGCAACGCCCCAAATACAGCAAGGACAGCATCAGGAAAACCCGTCGTAACAATATCCACCTGGATGAATTTGGTAATAATTTTTTGTTTGTTCATATGAAAAATGCAAAATCACAACAAACAAACCTGTGTCGGTGCAGCAAGCATACGATGAACATGATGCCGCTGCTGATCATGATTA
>NW_003531674.1:0-353 GCF_000181795.1 Trichinella spiralis
CCATATAGATGGCAAAAATAGTATGTAATCGACTGCATTACATTCGCATCCATGTTGCTTTCATCAAACAGCACATGATATCGCGTCGGTCTACTAGTTCCCTGCAATTCAAATAATATTAATAATAAAGATTCAAAACATTTCATAAAGTCATACTTGAATTCCATGATGACTGCACAAAAAGAAATCATATTCATCAGGAGATGTCACTACTCTATCGATAACAGTACCAGCAGGAATGTTTTTCCCGCGTCCTCGTGCTGCAGCTTCATCACAACAAAAAAATCGAGCATGATGTCGCTTTTGAACCACAATAAACGTAATCAACGGCCGGTAATTTGTTGCAAATGATT
>NW_003531675.1:0-775 GCF_000181795.1 Trichinella spiralis
ACTGTGCACTAGCACGAGTACAACTCTGAGATCTTTTCTGCTCCAGAATTTTACTTTCAGCTTCAGAAAGTTTTGATCCTTCTTCAGTGTTATTGTTTAAAGTCGTGTATTTTATTTAAATAAAAATTAAAAATCTGCAATATTATTTAAAAGTCAAAAAACAAATTTATTTATATATTTCGTGTAAATTGTAAAGTTTCTATTTCAACATCTGAACAAAACCGAATAGTGCGTTGGTGAATACTTAAATTGCCATCTATTCTCAATTTCATTAGCAGCCTTTCAATGTATATTTTAATGATAACGAAATATTTAAACATTCCGTATCTGAAGCAGCGCATATGATGTAGCTGATTTGTTTGATGATGTATTTCAAATTACATTTGATCTTGGTTATAAATGAGCATGGAATTTAAAAAGAATTTCCATGCACTTATCCACCCCTTCCCCCCGTTTAATTAACTACAGGGAATTTTTTTCGACCAAAATTTTATGCACTTAACCAAGTTCGACTGTATTTTATATGAAATGTATGAACGTCAAACAGGATTTTCCATACAAACAGCAAACCTCATCGACATGTATAAAAAAATATATATGGATGTTTGCTTCGTAATGAAGGAAACTGTAAATATTAAATTCTTAGATTGTAAACAAGAAAGATTTAAATAGAACACTCCCAGTAAAATCAAGAAATTAATCAGATGCTAACAATTTAATAGTTGTCACTCCTTGGGTTTTGTTTGAAAGCTGGCAACTGTGAACACATTTTGTC
>NW_003531676.1:0-719 GCF_000181795.1 Trichinella spiralis
TCTCGCACTGTGGTGGATTCCTGGAATAAATGACTTCTGATTAAATGACAAAGATGCCGTAAATGCCAATTGGAATATCTAATGTCTGTGGAATATGGAAATACCAAAACGGGCCCCATCCAGTAACGTGCCGCTCCCTTCCCTTAAATTATGGATATTGCTTTATCTTCCTTGTTCTTTTATCAAGAAAAACCCATCCTCCTCTTCCTGGTATAGTTTAACTTCAATACTTTTGTCCCTGAAGAGGCGAATAATACTTTGAAATATTTCTGCCTAAAATTTTTACATACTTGAAATCATCTATAAATGAAATGACCTAATGATGAAAGCAAAGTTTTTATAAACTAGCAATAGATAAATCTGCTGTTTTATCTTTGTGAATTAATTGCAATCTCCTGTTTTCACATTGTAAATATTTCAACATGCAACGCGCATTGCTGTTGGCAGCCTTCCATTATGCAATAGTTTCTGCATGCAGAAACATTTATAATGAAAGTTTACATTTTATAAATTTTAGTAATTAATGAGTTTTACATTTTCATCGATAATTTAAGAAATCACTGTTACTGCATCGCATATATTATTATGCAAATTCATATTGAATAACAAACGTTGAATCAGTGAAACATGGTGTTTCACACGTAAATGCAACAGGTACTGACTTTTTCCCGTCCCTTTTACTGGCAAAAAACGCGCCCTCCCCTTGCCGATCTCATTTT
>NW_003531677.1:0-750 GCF_000181795.1 Trichinella spiralis
TATTTTTAATCATTAATATGACTTCTTTATTGCCATATTCATGTAAAGTGAGACATCTTTTAAAATTTTGTTCTTCAAAATAGACACAAAAATTCTCAGCAAATGTAAAGAAGTTACATTGGTCATGAGAATATTTACTTTAAAATGCAAAAATGCTTAAACGCATGCAAATGCAATTGCGACTGCGCATGCACTTTAATGCAAAAAAAGTTGGCGAACAGTATTCCACATTATATGTAAAGATACTTTGTGAGGTGTTTTCTACTTTGCAATATGTAAAAAGTGGGTGCAAAGAACAAGTGCTCATACCGGTGGTTTCGTCTTTTCTTTTGTTAAATCTGGAACAAAACGAGGGTGTAGCAGACGCAGACCGACAACTAACAACTGCTGCGCTTCTCTAGATAACGAAGATGAGGAAGAAGAACAAAGCTACCATAAGCTGACCGGTACTTGAAGATCAGGAAGGAGTACCGTGGAACGTGACTATTATTAGTAGCAATGGAGCGATAGTTTGTTGTTTGCGATATACGGTGGTGGTCGTTGTTGTTATTGCGAATAAATACTGTATTTTTGTTCTGTGCTTTGAGTGCGAGAATGTTACCAACAAAGCGTGAATTAGGGAAAAGGGGCGGCAGGGCTGGTAGTAACCGGACGGACGATACAGACGCGAAGATGAACCCGCAGGTCAACACCGGCGCGTCGTCATTCGGTGATGACTGTCTCAGCAACCCTGTTGAGGCGACGAATGAG
>NW_003531678.1:0-1583 GCF_000181795.1 Trichinella spiralis
TAAGACGAAACGTGTACCGTTGCCCTTCAGTTTGAGGAATGAAAGTCGATAATTTGCATGTTTTCGCCATATCCCGTGGTTCCGTACTTTTTTCTGAAACCAAATGATTTCAAAATATCTTCTAAATAGAGCAACGAAGTTTATGTGATTCGAATTTCCAATTATGAATTTATTCAACAAACATTGTTTTCAACAACTGAATTGTAAATATTGTTACACATACTGATAAATAAATAATAACATTATTATTAACTGAATAGTTTAGTTAGTCATATAAATTCTGTCACTTACTATCACACTTTGGCTTGATTACTGGCCATTCTCGAAATTGAGTATATCGAGGCTTGTCACAATTATTATTTTTATTTGAAATTTTCACAAAAGGAGCCCGCAGTTGCACATTGTCAGTACAATCACGGATTTGGGAATTGGAAGATGACACGGAACTTTGATTTAACGTACTCAGATGTGCTTGTCGCATCTCGTTAACAAAGCTTTTGGCAGTGCAGATAGGAATTTTCGTCTATAACGCACGCCTGATGAGCGGTGATAAGCGCATCCATATTTCCTGCAAAATTGAAAGGTAATCAAGTGAAATTAAATGGATATAAAATTTACCGCTTTTTTTGAAGATTCCAATTTAGAAGACAAAATTTTCTTAGCATTAGCATGAATTGTTTTATTTGTTATCACTATAGTTAGTTTTCCTTCCAAGTCAGAAACTACATCCTCAAAGCACTAATAAGTGAATGCAAAAATTGGGTAATATCAATACATACTCCTCCATAATGTTCAATAATTTTCGTGATTCTGCCACACAATGAAGCGGATGTGATATCCAAGTAAAATGTTTCCTCTTTCAATGAGGAAACAGAAAACGCAGACATTTTATTTTTCAAAATAGGTAGAAAATGAAATTCATTTTCAACATACTGTATTTTAAGTAATGCAGGTATTACCATTGCATAGGTCAAATACCATTTGAGAATGAAGTTATAAACAGCAATTCATAAATATTAAAAGTAAAAATTGTTGTAATGTTAAAAATAATTTAAAAAATACATTTTAAAGAAGGATTGAATTTAAAATAAATAAAAAGCAGATGTGTTAGAGTCAGACTAGCGACAGTAATCTGACGTTCAGGTATGAATAGACCAGACGTTCGTTCGTCCGGCCAATAAGTAAGTGGACTGTATAATAAAGAGTGGATTTGGTGTATCTTCCACGGCGTGGGCAGCGATCGGGGTCCAAAAACTCTCGTCGATGGCGATCTCCTTCGCGGACGTCTTCCGGTTCCCTAGCTCCGCTAACTCTGTACGTTGCGACTGCACGCTCGAAGTGTACGAATACCCGAGCTACTACCGTTGTTCCTAACGGTAAGTCGAATGCCCTTCAATAAGGTACCCACGAGTCTCTCGCTCGATCGTCCTTCCTTGCACTTCGACTCGGTTCGTCCACACTTCCCAATTCGACTCTTCGGATACGGCATACTGCAACCAGTACTGCAAACACGTATTCTAAGCGACTTCTCGCACACGCGTCTCTTGTACACTATCGTACACTGACGCATACACACACAGACG
>NW_003531679.1:0-1016 GCF_000181795.1 Trichinella spiralis
GAAGAGCAAGCTTGGGGAAATGGATGGACTGATTATTCGAAGCAGGGCAAGTGACCCAAAGGTGACCGTTGCCCGGACGATCTAAACAACGCTTGTTGTGTTTACAGTGTTGCTTGTTCAAAAGAGCAAAGAGAAAGAAAGAGAGAGAGAGAGAGAGAGAGAGAGAGAGAGAGAGAGAGAGAGAGAGAGAGAGGAGAAGCAATTGAAAAGAGCTCGAAGGCGTCAGTTTCGTCAGTTCCAAGAAAGCAAGCAATTGCAGGGACCGTTGCGGTTGAATAAACATTGAAAAAGCGGTCGGCTTGTTTCCATTGGCACAATCAGCTCAACTGGTCGGTCTAAAGTCGTCTCGATGACCATCGTTCACGCCGGACGTCAATTGACTACTCTACAACACCATCACTAACGCTTCACCACTACAACAAGCGACGACAATTGTGCACATTGAATCTGAAAGGTGAATGACCGGCAGGTGACCGTCTACACACAGCCATCGTCAACATTATCATCAGACATCGTCAATAATTTGAAGCTGAAATTTTTGAAACAGCAATCATCATTAAAAATTATTTTTGCATTTTCAGATTGGTTTATAATGTTCCCCTTTTAAATTCTGGACGTCAATTTTGGTTTTTTTTTGTTTTTTACATATAACATTTTTGATTCACAATATGCAAAATATGTATCTCTGAACAACTGAACAGTTAGTTTGTACAGTTTCCATAGCTTGAGGATGATGATGATGACGAGAATTTTGTACAAGTCGAGATGGAGGCATAAGTTGAAGAGATTCAATGGATGCTCTCATAGACCGCTAACAGAAAAAATCTATCTAGTATTGGCTGATCGATGTCATGACTTCGCTATCATGACGATAGAAGCGAGTTCGATTTGAGCATACAAACCCGTCACCACTCACACACAAATGCTGATCGACATTCTCTTTTCATTCTCTTTGCATAATTTCGCAGATATTGCGAATTCTATCTTATAGCCTTTATTTTTCGCCTCCTTTTTTT
>NW_003531680.1:0-518 GCF_000181795.1 Trichinella spiralis
AGACCTGCACTATAGTATAAATGTTCGCCGCTGAAGGGCGGTCTATTTACTTACTGCATTGCGTTATTTGGTCATTTTCATGGTTCAGTTCAACAAATACGTTGTGATTGTTCGACTAAAAATATGGAGAAATTACGAACATCAGTTACAAAATGTATGACTCTACGTTTGCTTTATCCCTTCGACATTACATTCGACGTTATCCGTGACAGGTCTGCTGACAGGTATGAATTTTCATATATTTGCTATTTTTCATACAATGTTTTCTTTTTTTCTCTTGGCACACTGCACTAAACATGCGCGCTTTTAAAGCTTTTCGTAGTTGCTTAATTTTAGTCTTTTTAAATGGAAACTAGCGCGTTGTTCTTCAGTAATGATGTTCAATTAATATTCGAGACTTTATTACGGCCAAGCCATTATATAATAGTACTAATGGTATATTTTGCTATAATTTTCAATAGTCCTTAGAAATCCGTTTGTAAAGTAGTACTCTGACATAGCAGTTGAACCCCTCCCGC
>NW_003531681.1:0-811 GCF_000181795.1 Trichinella spiralis
AAAGCTAATTAATCCGTATGCTGCTCAAATGTTACTGACGTGGATAAAATTTCACGTGCATCTAAAACGATTGTTTATCCCCCTACGTTGATAATCCGTTTATCACCGTGATTCAGCAGCATCTGCCTGTGATTATTCTGTTAAGCTTTGCATTCAGCGTTGTCTACATCTCCAGAACTGTGGTCATGGACAAAGAGTTGCGCGTCAAGGTAAACAACCGCAACTATCATGATTCGAATACACTGAATAGTTGAAATTCAATTGAATTATTCCGCTTGTCGTTCAGGAATATATGCGTGTGATGGGCTTGAAATTTTGGGTTCATTCAGCGGCGCATTTTATCTGCAACTTCCTCAAGCTGGCGTTCATCTCGACCATGTTGACGCTTTTCCTGTGCATCAGCATAAACGACAAGAAAATACTGGTGAAATCGGACCCCAGCGCTGTGTTGTTCTTTTTCTTAATCTATTCGGCTACGTCGGTTTGCTATTGCTTTGTCGTTGGATCGTTTTTCAAAAATGGTACGGTAGAATTTAAGAAGTTCAAGTTCGTATCGGTTTTATTTATTCATTCGTGTTTGTTTGTCATCGTCGTTGTGCAGGCAACGTAGTCGCCGGCTGTACAGGTTTGGTTTGGTGTTCCTTGTATTGGCCGTATTTTTTCATACAGCCTCGTTACGCTTCTGTGCTTCGATCGACCAAACTGTTGACATGTTTGCTTGTGAATTCAGCCATGTCTTATGGTATACAGTTGATTGGTATACTCGAGGGTCAGAGTGAGTTGATTTTTCGTCTCTTTGCTTCCTGCTGTA
>NW_003531682.1:0-794 GCF_000181795.1 Trichinella spiralis
TTCGATAGAGAATTGTTCGTTAACAACTATAAACGTATCCAGACGCTTAGGGATTGCTTACTTTTTGAGGTATACACAAAAAAGTGCAACTATATAGGAATTTAATCCAGTCGAAATAAAAATAAATGAAAAATGAAAGTTACGTAAATAGAAATATGTTATGATTTCATTAACTTTTACAACCGAATATTCAATTTTTTCACCCAAAAAAATAAATGCTTTTTTTTAAAGAATTGTTCTTGACTTTCATTAATGTAGCAAAAACCTTTAAAATTAAAGTTTTGTTAACTGAATTTTTTCTTTGATTACAGTTCAGATATATGAATTGTTAAAAATTATCAGATTTGAAAGCTATTTTCGTGTACTATTCCAGTCTTTTTTTCTAAAAATTCCAAATACTCAAACTGGCAACTTTATCAAATTTATCAAAAAATCATCGATTGCGTGTTATTCAAAATTTACATACCTTTAATTTGCACAAAATTGCTTGCTCTTAACATAAAAGTATTTTACAATACGCTGAAATTTCTGCTATGCACGGAATGATTTCCATTGGACATTCTGGTGGATTCCTTCCAAGTTTCCAACAAAAAACCATGCATGAGACCCCAATGAGTTTGACTTTAAATTGTGGAACTTATTTTAAACTTTCATAAGTAATTTGTAATGAATTTCCAACTCTCAGGCGACTCCATATATATACTTAATTTATGCAAAATCGGCCATTGGCACGGGTTGTTTACTTTTTCGAAAATTAAATTTATCAAAATAGTCACCAAATTGTGGCAATATAT
>NW_003531683.1:0-585 GCF_000181795.1 Trichinella spiralis
CCGACCGCCCCCGCGCCGCCCCCCGCCCTCCTGCCCCGGGGACCCCCACTGCATCATCGCCTCCTAGCCCACGTGCTGGCCTCACGATTTTGGCCGAGATGACCTTGGGTGGATCCATCTGATCCACCCTCGACGGACCAGATGGCCATTCTGATCCGCCGAAGACGTAGCTTCCGCACTAGATGGCGTGCGCTGCCAGGCAAATGTGAATCGTCTCGCCTACTAAGCCTTGCCGCCTCATGCACATCAAATTGCCGTCACACCTGATACTCAATATTAATGTACTGTCCTGCAGAACCATCTCATGTTTGCATACTTACCGTATGATTTACAACTCATCATTATTGATTTAATGTATTATGCCTACTTATCTTTTAAATAAAGATGACTACTGTAAGTTGCTGTTTTTTGCATTCCATTTAAAACATTCTAATTAACTATTAAAAAACCCTGCTAAAATATGTAGTTACGAGTGACGTTATTATACCTAATTAGAAAATATTATGACCCACTTTTGTGTTTACATTGTATGTTAATCATTAATTAAAGTGCTCTCACTGCTGAAATATGTTGTTACAGTGACGT
>NW_003531684.1:0-913 GCF_000181795.1 Trichinella spiralis
TGTACAGTAATATTTAGTGTAATGTATCACAATAATGTCAGCGGCAGGTCTTCTGACCTACGCGCTCTTCTCATAGCCGGTTTCATTAGACGAGTGGCGTTTGTAAATAACGGCTGGCGTGAGCGAAAAGAGACTCCATCGAGCAAATTGGAAAATTCCGTGCCAAGCAGTCATGTTCTGCGTGAGCGAAAAGAGACCATCGAGCAATTGAAAATTCTGTAACAACCAATCACGTTTGGCGTGAGCGAAAAGAGACTACTCGTACGAATGTTGGACGCAATGCTAAGCGACACACCGCCACGCTAATATAAAAGTAGCCGTGAAAGGCGAGCGAGCGCAGTTCTCGTTTGTCGTTGTGTTCAGTGCGGTGGTTGCGTTGCACCGTTCATGTGCGTGTGTGTGCGGACGTGTTTGTGAGAATATTTTTTTAATGATCATTTTCATCCTGTGTATTACACTTATTTTGTGTGCAGATGGATGGGTTCCAGCGAAAACGGCAGCTAGTGGCATGTTGCTGGTTAATCCATTCGTGTATTTGATTGGTGGAGAATCGCACTAAAGTAGTTTTGTCAGTGGAACAAAGATCAACCACTAGAAATATGAAAAAAATGCAGTCGACAACAACGCAGAAGTTTGAAATGAAGAAGAGATGACGTCTCAATGATTGATGGAAAGTCATTTTATAGAAAAATTTGATTATGCTTCATTCATCGTGATGACCAGCAGTGATTTGGGGCATCACTTGTTGGGAATTGTGCGTGTTCACTACTATTATTTTTGCCAGCACGTGTTATTTTATTTTCATTGTTATCACCCCACGTATATGCACATGTGGATGCATTGCAGCGAAGTCAGCAAATGAAGATCCAACAGTTAGACTAGTCGGAAGCGGAAATTATGCTCCGTGGTAGAA
>NW_003531685.1:0-816 GCF_000181795.1 Trichinella spiralis
ATAGGCATGGTTGTTTTGCGAAAATCGGTGAAAAATTTGTTTTCAAAATTTAGACTTTTTTGATTGTTATAGTTTTATATTGAAGTAAGATAGTGTTTTTTAGATTTTGGCCTGCTGGTGTAGAAGAAATGGGCTCTAAGTGTGAGGTACTTTTGGATGTAGCATTTTTGGAATTTGCTTTGGGTATGCATTGAAATTCAACAACAACGATTATTATCCGATCATGTGCTTACTCCTACAGATTTCCAACACTCACTCAATCACCTCAGCGAGCGCAGAACGAAGCTTTACTGCATTTGAAATATCTAAAACGCTATTTCGGTAATACCATGACAGAATTTCGACTGAACGGACTTGCAGTAATGTGTACATTCATTCTAATTTTTCCATTGATATTGACTTGTGAATATAAAAGTTCAGTTTCAAACGGAATCGAAACGTGTCGTTCATTTGAAATACAATTAAAAATATTAATTTGAAAGTTATTCTATCACGTGATTAAGATAGTACTTTTTTTAATGATAAAACGGCACTATTTTGTTCTTCGTCATACTGCCATTTATAATAATACATGTACATGAGAAATGTTTTGTGTACAACATCCGCCCCTCTTTATAAATTAAACGCCTCTGTATATTTTACATTAAATGAAGAAATGTACAGTCTTTTTACAAAACTATAAATATGCACTTTCAGATTCATTTCTAATGTTTAATTAATTTTCTGCTGGTAAGCTGTGCTTCGACCGCAAGAGATTTCACAGGACAAGGCAATCAATCATGCGACATCCTCAACATTAGTTAATACTAGTGATCG
>NW_003531686.1:0-753 GCF_000181795.1 Trichinella spiralis
ATTCCGTCAGGGCCCGCTGACGTGTGAATCTTCATTTTTTGGAGGTGCAGCGTAACCTCCTCCGGGAAAACAACAATGGCACGGCAATTGAGACAAAAGCAAAACTTTTCATCACAATTACCTCTTCCACAAGCCGCGTTTATTGTTCGTTGCTTTTAAAAACAACAAACAGCATTACTGTCGGCAGCAAAACATTTGCGAACGTTGCTCGTGACGCTGATCGACCAAAAGTGCACCGTGCGTAGATTCGAATCGAAAGATAATCTACACAAACAAGTTTGCAAAAGATTCATTCGCCAACGAACCCAGCGACGACTGATTTTGGTCAAAATTGCACCGTCAGCTCCATCCGTTTGCCTGTCAACGGTTTCACGTCCTGTTGAACTCTCTCTTCAGAGTTCTTTTCAACTTTCCCTCGCGGTACTTGTTCGCTATCGGTCTCGTACGAATATTTAGTCTTGGGTGAGATTTACCACCCGCTTTGGGCTGCAGTCTCAAGCAACCCGACTCGATTAGGAGCCGCGACACCATGCACAAAACATCGTTCGTTATGGGTCCTGCACCCGCTCTGAAGCCCCAATCAAGGGAGCCTACGAACTGATTTCAGCACATGCAACGACACCTTTAACACCACACTGTTGACGAACACAACTGCTCGCCGACTTCGGTGTATGGACTTTTCTCGTTTCGCTCGCCGCTACTTGGAGAATTCGTTTTCGTTTCTTTTCCACCGCTTATTGATATGCTTAAATT
>NW_003531687.1:0-619 GCF_000181795.1 Trichinella spiralis
GAATATTCATTTTTAAAATAAATAATTTTTAATTAAAAAGGACTTAATTATCATAGACGTTGTAAGTGTTCTTGGTAATGAAATGAGAGCAGTTTTGATTTAATATATCATTTTACAGGTAAAATTAATGAAGCAAAGAGAAAGTGAAAATGCGGACGGCATGAAGCAGAACAAGGGAAGACAGGAGGTAAATGTGATTTCAACGGTGAGATGTCTCAGTTTGCAAGGGAATCGGGTAATATGAAAGGGTGAAGTTTTTCCTTATATTAATTAAATTATGTAAGTTTGTGGTAAGCAATAGATTAGTATGATTTGTGGTTTGCAAAATAGTTAGTTATTGATAATAGTTTGAGAGTAGGTAAGAATTCATGGAAAAGAAAATATTTCATAACTCCTGAAACAGGTTAATACTGCGAGCAGTAAATAGTTTCATTACAAAGATCATAATCCATGAAATAAGGAATTGCAATAGGTAACCAACGATCGAGATTCAATCATCCAATAAAGGAAGTATGGAAAATAAAATCAACTCCGCTCATGTAGGGCATTTTTGAATTTTCTTTTTCAAATTCAAACATTAGAAGGCGTGTTATGATTAAATTAAATGCACGGAATCCAC
>NW_003531688.1:0-628 GCF_000181795.1 Trichinella spiralis
GAAAGAGGGTTTGCTGCGTAGTAGGAAAAATCCTGGTGTGACGTTCATACATCTCATATAAAATACAGTCGAACTTGGTTAAGTGCATAGGATTTTGGCCGAAAAACATTCCCTGTAGTTAATTAAACGGTAAAATAATGGATAAGTGCATAGTAATTCTTGCCAAATTCCATGCTCACTCATAAGCAAGTTCAAATGTAATTTGAAATGCAACATCAAACAGATCAGCTACATCATAGGCACTGCTTTTGATGCGGAATGTTTAAATATTTTGTTATCATTGAAATATACATTGAAAGCTTGCAAATGGAAATGAAAACAGATGGCAATTTAAGTGTTCACCAACGCACTACTCGGTTTGTTCAGATGTTGAAATATAAAGTTTACAATTTACACGAAATATATAAATAAATTTGTTTTTTGACTTGTAAATAATATTGCAGATTTTTAATTTTCTATTTAAATAAAATACACGACTTTAAACAATAACACTGATGAAAGAAGTCAAACTTTGTGAAGTTGAAATAAAATTCTTTGATTGCTAGCAAGAAGATTTTCATAGACAGTAGACGGAAACTCTAAATGTAATTCGATGCTACCAAATTATCAGTTGCACTGTCTAGTTAGC
>NW_003531689.1:0-887 GCF_000181795.1 Trichinella spiralis
TTCATTGTACAATGTTGGCGCTTCAAACGGAACAAACAAACAAACAGCTAAAATTATGAACTACTAATTTTACATTTTGTCCAAATTTACTGGAAGTGCTTTTCAATTGTTTGAATACGAAAATTATTGTATGATAATCAAGCTGTATGAAAAATGTAGTGGAGGAGAAAGTTTATATTCATCGAAACATTTCAGTTGATGCTCAGAATTTTTGGATAAATCAACTTTCTGATCAATGAGAAGCACGTTTCAGCCAATGTTCAATTTCATAGACGATTGTTATTGTGATTTATTAAATATTATTCATTGGAAAATAAATTCATTGGCATAGCAGTTGATGGAAAAATGTCTACGACACTGCGTGTTCCCAGACCGTCTCCGATTCTGGTACTGACGTCAGCCCAACGTTGCTTAACTTCGCAGATCGGGCGGGATGCGGTGCTTTCAACGTGGTATGATCGTAGACATTTGCTAAATGAATCAACAATCCTTTTAAGACCACAGTGGCCGTAAATACCATTTCCAATATCATCGGTGCAGTTTTGGCACATTTTTTACAATTGGCCTGGTAGAACTTTTTATGTTATCAATTTCTATTTGGTCACTTCATTGCCAAAACAACTCCAGCCAAATAAATCCCAACAAAGCGATTACTTTGAACGTCGAACACGAGCCGAGCACCATTTCACATTCAACAGCATGAAATATCAATTTATTACACTGAACAAGTGATAAATTATCCATCGTATATGCATAAATCCAGTACTGTTGCCAATTTCAATTGTACAATGTTGGCGCTTCAACCGGAACAAACAAACCAAACAGCTAAAATTATGAACCTACTAATTTTTCATTTTTGGTCCCAAATTTACTGGGAAGGTGCTCTT
>NW_003531690.1:0-923 GCF_000181795.1 Trichinella spiralis
TATAGAAGTCGTTTGACACGCTTTCAATTTCTTGTTGGATCTTTGACAGTTCGCGACTTGACAAAGCTAAATTGGCCAAAATAAATTCATTGTATTTAATAAAAGTTTAATCAATTATCAGATTTTTATACTTCAACTGGGAAATAAATTGCTTTTGTTTTACTTCCGACTTGAACCAAGGGCAAATTTGGATACTTTAATGGCCCATAAACGTCACGAAAATATTCCGCAACTGAAACTTCTTTTCCATCTCTTTTGAATTTCATCGATACTGCCGTACTGAGTATATCTTTAATACGATAAATTCGATCTTGATTTCGATGTGTTGTATGAATGCTAACCCCTAAATTAATAAACAAAACAACGCAAACATTGAAATATATTTCAAATATTCCAATATCGATTACCTTTTAATTCTGGTATCAACAAGCTCAACTGTTCTGGTTGAAGTCGGGTATCCAGTCTAAGCTGATTTGGATGAAATTTTACTTCACGTTCATCACCATTCAATATGTCGCAAATCAAATTTATCAGTGACTGACGCTTGTAAAAGCAACTGTGTGATACTAAAATCCATTTCAATTATTAAAAGTTTTTCACAAAAATGAAAACCAATTTCCATCACACCATCAATATTAATCGCTGGTCGAAAACCATCAATTACGCGCGCTGAAATGAACAAGCCTCTCCACAATTCAATGCCATATTTCATGTCCGCACCAGCACCTTGTGGAATGCAATAAAATGAATTCCTGACTGCTTTGAATGATTTCGACAATCTGAAATTATTTCAATTCATTTTCAAAAGTCATAAATTAAATTGCTAACAGAAATTTACTCGAATATTGAGATGACGCCCTTGTGCAAAAATATATCCAAAATGAATTGACCCTTTTACGTCATCAACGACGGCTCTGCATTCG
>NW_003531691.1:0-751 GCF_000181795.1 Trichinella spiralis
GGTAGTTGGCATAGACTTCCATTGGAAGGTTGGATAAAGGCAGACACTTGAAAAGTGATTTTCGCCGGGTGTTAGACCCATGGATTCAGGAAATAGTTTATTTCAGAATTCACCCAAACCAGGTTTGGACGTTTAAACATTTGGTCAAACGCCGGTTGGGTTTTTGTTTAAATAAAAGCACTTTCAACCAAATTCAGTGGAAGTTTTTTGTGGGGGTATTAGCTCTAGAATTACCACAGTTATCCATGATTGTAAGTTCTAATAAACTGTGGCTGTGTAATGAGCCATTCGCGGCTTCACTTTTAAAACAGTGTGTGCTTACACATGCATGGCTTAATCTTTGAGACAAGCATATGACTACTGGCAGGATCAACCAGGTAATACATTCACAATTAACGAAGCAATACTTTCACAAATGGCACGCACTTTGCTTGAAATCATCATCTGATGAAACCAACACAAAACTACGCACCACGGAAAGTTCCGTTGTCACACAAACTGCACTATTATACAGCAGGCAACAACCTCACACACATTTTCCCAAACAGCAAAACGTAAACAACACACAAGAATCGCCATAATGGGAATTTTTATAATCACGAACAACAACAGCATGAAAAACACGCTTGAACCAAACAGAAATACTCAATGCAGAATAAAGATCGTTACAAGATGGTTAGACAGCAAGATATTCTCACATCTTAAGAGACAAAGCAACATTGATCGCATCAAACAAACACGCACTGCGAAC
>NW_003531692.1:0-1110 GCF_000181795.1 Trichinella spiralis
TATTTCACGTGACAACGACACAAGCGTACGTTGTCAGAAGGTTAGATAAGATCTGCAAGATCAATATGCACTCATCATTTGTGTGCTTAGGTTGTGACTTCAAGGGCACGCCGCTCGACATTTGATTAACCTTGATTTTATTGGTTTTCCGCCGACTAAACTTCATTAATTGTTGTTGCGATGAGTGTTATTCGTTGTCGCATGCCTAGATTATTACTGGGTGTCATTGTAATGCGTGCTATTTGTCCAAATTTTGATTTCTTTTTAATGGTCAGTTTTCTGATATTCAAAAGCTTTACTGTTTATCTTCTATATATATATATATTAAAAAAATTACTGTTTTATGATATTTATGTGTAGCATATCTATACACTTAATTATTTAATGATATTCTGCGATTTGTGAAATCCGCCTGATCTTTCTTACTAATAGCATCCGTAACTTCGCTTGATGTATTATACTTTATTTTACAATTACATTTTGATTCATCAGCCTAACAAACCCTTTACTGTTAAGATAACTTTTGATTACGGTTTTTAAAATGCTCTTTCATACTTTCTTCTCGAACCGAATTACTCTTAACATACAGTAAAATTTATTTCTTATATCTGATCTATATTTCTTGATTATTATTATACATTTTTATGTGATCTCATAATAATATGTTGCCTTACATGGTCTACTAGTAATAATAATACACTTCGTGATATGCTTACTTAACTGAATATTCTATGGACCTCTCCTGATATTGACCGATTTTTATATTATTCCTATTCTGAAGTAGATAAAATATTTGTAATATTTACCACGCTGCCTTAATACGATTGACTTATCCTTAAAATTGAATTACACACCTAATACAACATGCGGAAAATAATTACAAACAGTGTATAAACTAGCAAAGCGTATTACTACATTTATACTGCTTTTATACAAAAAATTCATCATACCTTGCTCATTTCGCTTCTTTTCCGCGGCATAAACCCCGGATGAATCCATTGATTGCGTACGATCGAACACGCCTAGACACCGATGAACATCAGCTTTATTCTGTATCTAGTACAAGCCTATTCGCTCTTTGAAACAATGTTTACATTTTCATAAAAAAAA
>NW_003531693.1:0-713 GCF_000181795.1 Trichinella spiralis
ATACCATCTTTCGAAAATCACCTTTGCAGCAGCTAACATGCACTTTTAATTGACCACAAGCAAGCTATTGCCCGAAAATTGTTCATTTAAAATTAGCTTCATTTCAGCTATTTGGTTTTCTGACTTAAGAAAATTTTTCAGAAATACGTAGATATGTTTTGTCTAAGTCAATTTTGTTTTGTTATGGCGTTTTTTGTCAGATAGTTTATATTTTGACTGAAGTTAAAATGTCAAGGTTATTTTTAAATTTTCAAATAGTCCTTTCCTTATTGATAAAATTTAGCAGTGCATTTCTTCTGCTCATATTATGGCTTAGGTTAGACTTTATATTCAGCCAAAAAATCTGACGCACTAAAAACCGGTTTTCAACGCTGCATTATGCAAATAAGGATCGCTACAACGCTGCCTTATCATCAGTAAGGCTGCGTTTGTCTGTTTAATTTACGAGGCAATTGGTAGCATCGTTGAACGTTCTCTGAGTTCATTACGGGCGTTAAGTAGTTGCTGAGGTCGGTTTCAGAATTATTGACAAGTATTTTACTTTCCTGCTTGTTATTTTTTTAAAACTTTGTATACTCATTGTGTAAAGAATTATTTTTTAATTAGTTGGCACTTAATGATTATATTTTTTGTAAATTTATTTTGTGATAAAGTGAGGATAGTTTTGATTTAATATCTTTTTTTCAGGTTTAAAGAATGGAGCAAAAAAAATG
>NW_003531694.1:0-899 GCF_000181795.1 Trichinella spiralis
TGTTGTTTTGCTTCAAGCATATGGTTCGTGATATGCAATAACACAGAAATGCGTTGATCAAACGATTGATATTAGAATTGTTTTTCTGAAGAGACAAAAACAGTAAAATTATTATTATCGATACAATGTCATGAAAAAAAGATGCCATGCCGAATTGCAAGACTTTTTATTAAAGAGAAAAATTGATGCTTCAAAGTTACTTACTTATCACTTATTTGTACTATCACAGTGTATATAAAATTGTGTGAATTATCGAAAAAATTTAGTTCTTATGTGAATGTAAATTTTTTTAGTCCATATTTCAGGAACAATGGCATTTTTGAAGAGCACTAATTTCATTTAATTTTTGTTGTAAACACGTACAGTATCCGATACCTGATTATCTTCACAGCGCATTGATGAGATATGTGGATTTGTGGTGACGTGTGTTGCTCTCTTTGGTGACGGGCGTATCACTTGTTTTTTCATCGAGTGATCAATCAATAGTGTTACAATCCTGGTTTGCGTTTTTTTGCCCACCTGTTTGAGTTTTTTTAAAGGAACGATGTGAACAATCAACTGGTTTTGTTCATTCACGTTTGATGTTCAAGGAAGACAATCGCGTATGAGCAGTTAGAATGGCGTTTGAGGGAATCGAAAATACCGTCTACTAAAATTGAAGAAGAATTTTCTCATCATTGCGTTCGCAACCTTGTGGTCCATGACTCGAAGCAGGGTAATTGCATCGAAACAGGAAGCATCAGATAGATTGCAGTAGTCTTCCGGATGAGCGAACAGTGGATCGAGGTCCAAGGAATCCAGGAAGAGTTTGGACCATCCTGTGGCAACGGAAGGTCGACACTCCTCACCTCACTTACCAGAAAGTGGTGTGCGCGACGTACATGACTACGAAATTCGAT
>NW_003531695.1:0-1226 GCF_000181795.1 Trichinella spiralis
TGAGATTTTGGTGTGGTCAGTGGTACCGTTGAGAAACGCTGATTCACCACGTGAAACAAGGAGATATTATTAGGTGTTCTTTTTTTAATGTTTCTTTTAAAATATACTTCGTCACTATGTTTTTCTGGTCTACTGCAACAAGGTAACGGTGGAGGTTTTGGCTTTCTAAAATTGGAAATTTGTAATAATTGATTTGGGTAAAAAAGTAAGAACCTTGTTGGACATTTGTCGGGGTTCTTTGTGCGATTGTACATGCTGCATATGTGATTGGGGTTCGTTTGAGCAAATAATATCGGTGAACCCCCTTTTGAATGAACGTGATAACCGTTTGGTCCGCAGACTAGTGGATTTTCTAAAAAAGAAATTTGATTTTAAATAAATATATATATATATATGTGGGATATTTTGTTTTTCGTCAACCCTGATAAGATAAACTGTGGGAGGCAAAGTTGGGTGTCAAACGTTGCCGGGAAAGATCGAATCCAATTTGTTGTTCGACAAATCGAGCAACTGCAAATTGGGCATGGCGGCAAAGGCGAACGGTTCCAAATTTTTGATGTTGTTGTGGGCTAGGGAAATTTGCCTTAGAAACGGCACGCCGGTGAAAACTTGGGTTCCAATTCCGGTCAAACAGTTCTGGCCGAGCAGCAGCAAAAGTAGAGGGGTTTGGGCGAACGCGTTCGGGGCGATGTCGCGTATGGCGTTGCCTTCCAAATTGAGCTGGAGCAAGTGTTCGAGACGTTGGAAAGCGCCGGCCGGGATTTCGGCAATGCTGTTGTAGCTGAGGTCGGCAATTTCGAGAAATTGGTGTGTTGGATCACGTTCTGCTCCAACACAACAAACTGGAACTACTCAATCAATAAATATCACAAGTGTAGTAAGTTGATATGAACATACGACTATCCTCCGAGAATTAATACACACTGATTGTCTCCATAAAATGCATGACGAAGAACGTCCCTCAGCGTTTTTCTATTTTGTTTCTTCCCGACGTTATGTAATGCGATGGGAGCGAGTATAAGTCTATTTCTCCACGCATATACCTGTACTAATTGATAACATATTACTTACTGCTTATTACTGCACAGATTTAATTTTACTCCAAAATTTGTCAAGTGGCATATGCCAACCGCTCATCTTTTTTAAGGTGTTACTTATTACTTTATCTGTTGATTTTTTGGTTTACCTTCTCATATGTTTCGTTTATTATCTTCTTTTTAACCCCT
>NW_003531696.1:0-1246 GCF_000181795.1 Trichinella spiralis
AACGTGCGAAGAATACGTCGTCGAACTTCGTCAAACATTGACACGACTCCGCGGGGGACTGAGAAGCAGTACAATGTAAAATGCTCACTGGTGTTTCATGTTTCAAAATTATTACTGTGTGTGTTAGTGTGTTTCGCTCGCTGAAGATGCATTGACGTGCAGTTACGCGAAAAAGTCGTTCAATGAGCAGAAAAATCGCTTCAAAACTGTCGTAGCTTACGATCGAAATCGAGTCATACTGGCTCCACTGCTTGGGCACGAAGACGCTACATACATCAATGCCTCTCTTGTACGGGTAAGCGGTCGGTCTGTGATTGTTGGTGGAAATGGGAATTAATTGTTTGACGCTTTTTAAAAAACTTTTCCACATTTAAGGGATATTTCTATTCGTACATTTTAACCCAAGATCCGCTTAGCAACACCAGGTGGGACTTTTGGCGTATGGTACTGGAGCACGGTGTCGCGTCGATTGTGATGCTCACGGGAGAGGAATTTTTAGACCAAGATGAAATGGTTGGCTGGTTTTATTAGTTGATTTATTAAATTAATTTCCAAGTTTGTTCTCTTTTTCAGTATTGGCCTTCTGAGTTGAACAGCAGCATTTGTTTCGGCGACAAGCCTGCCGTAACGGTTCAACTTTTATGCGAAGAACAGTCGGCGCATTATTCTCAGAGAAAATTCAAAATTACCAATACAAAAGTAGAGATGAATATCAATATTATTATTATTATTATTATTATTATTATTATTATTATTATTATTTATAATTAATCTCAGCGGGTGTTTATTATATTATAAATTTGAATCATTTTAGGAAAAAGAGCTTCATGAAGTAGTGCAATTTTGCTTCCACGACTGGGCAAACGGTTCGAGTAGAATTGGCCAGTTCGGGGAGCGAAAATCCTCCATGCATCCTCCGAGCATTCCAACATCTACTGCATCGTTGTTCGATCTGGTTGGCAAAGTTTCTCAGAGGCAGAATTTGTTGCAAGATGCAGGACCAATTGTGGTGCACTGTCGGTATGAAATGATTTTGTTTTTTGTTCTCAACATTCCATTAAATAGTGATATACCATCATGCTCATTGGTGACAACAACTGTTTCAGAGATGGCGCTCAAAGTAGAGGATTATACTGTGCCGTATCTTTGCTGTAGAAAGATTTCGCGGTGAAGGAAAAGTGGATGTTTTTCAAACAGTAAAATCGATGCAAGCTCAACGTGGGCATATAATTCCAAATGAGGTAAG
>NW_003531697.1:0-837 GCF_000181795.1 Trichinella spiralis
TGTGGTGGATTCACATTTCCGCTTTTTGCTACAAGCGCTTCTGTATGAGGCAAATATATAGAATACAGCTCAATGTTACAAGAACAACAGCCAAAAATCAATAACAATCAACAGCAACCAATAATCAACAACAAACAAATCTGAACTACATTATAATATATACAATGGAAAAAGGTGAAACTATACAATTATAATAAATAAAATATAGAACAATAATGAATAGTGAGTGCAAAGGAACTATAATCGTACAGGTATAGGAGAACGATAAGCTGTAGCTCATAAAAAATGTTTTATATTAATTTTATTACGTTGTATTCTACTCGTAAGCCTAGCTACACGTCACTCCTGGAAACCGTAAGCTGCGCTACTTCTCACGAAGCCCGTTTCACGCGTATAGTCATCGTCCATTTGCTGCACTACCGACTCAGTTTTACCCTGTACATCAATGATCAGTCGTAGAAACTAACAGAATTACAAGTGGTGCTTTTGTGCTCTTTTGTTCATGCGGCTGTGATAGTCTTCCATATGATTAGCCAATGCCTATGTGGAACCAAATGTCATTCACAGTTTTTACTTTTTTCTTATTTCCCGATTATCCATATTATCTTAAGGTTAAACAACTCTTGGTACCAGGATGGGGCAATCTTAAAAGTCCTATCCCTGCACTAGCAGTTACTCTGAGCCAGCAGCCGCACAACAGCCTTTTTGATAAAAATTAATATATCATTGGTCGGCGAATGATACATTAAAAATTGCACACCGGATTTTGTTGATGTTTGCTCAGCAGTGATCCCACAGATCCTGTCGCCTGCCCAGAAGTTTGTGTGTATCTCTGTA
>NW_003531698.1:0-756 GCF_000181795.1 Trichinella spiralis
CTCTTCAATGTACCTGACCTAACTGGAAACGCACGTGGCGAGTCGGCAACTCTAGCACTCAGGCCATGTACACCCCTGACGGTCACCGCGCTTGGTGTTCCGCTGAGCTCCAGTTCATGAGTCCTGATGAGCGATTTCTCCGAAGCACTGTCGAGAAGGTAGTTGACCAATCGCTTCTTCCCGTTCTCACCGTGGGCCATCGCTTGAACGACAGGCAGGAGGACCCCGGGAGCCCGAACAGTCGAGGAGAAGTAGACACCCACTGGAGCGAGTTCAGTCGCGGCTCTGCCAAAAGCCCCATCTTCTGCTTCCGAACCCTGGGCAGATGCCGTTGTCGGGCTCTTCTCCTTAACAGATGCATCCGGTTGCGCCGCGGGTCTTGCATTTCATGAAGCTGCTGGCCGCCTGCTTCGTCTGCGGTTCTGACGACGGTGGGGGTTCTCCGAGGCAAGCAAAGGATGCTGACCTGCTTGATCAAGATTCTGCTGGCAGCTCCCTCTACGGTGCCCTGTTCGCAGACATCCAAAACACAGTCCATGTTTCCGGACACATTGCCATCGTTCCGGCCCGGAGAGTTCGACGAAATCGCGGGCAACTCTCAACAGGATGGATTCCGCAACAACACCACGCAGTTTCCGACTGGATCCACTTTGTATGGTGGGCCGTCATGAAACGCTCTCCCCTGCTCCAAACCTCCGCTCCGGTTTTCTGAGCAGTCATCTTTCTTTGCTGAGCCTCTTGATCTTGAGACTGGCT
>NW_003531699.1:0-4264 GCF_000181795.1 Trichinella spiralis
CAGACATGAATTGAGTCGTCATCATGTGTGCTCATGCGCATTTCTACATTCTGACCATTACATGAAATGACCCAAAAATTGTAGCATCATCAATGCAAACCGCCATTGCTGGCTCTTTTGTTTGGCTTTTCTAAAAAAACATATTGTTCTACAATTGCTTTTCAATTATTACAAATTTACATGGTAAGGTTTGTCAATAACACAAAATTTGTTTCCTGGTTCACTAATCAACCATTGAGAGACATCACTTTCAAGAGAACTTGCGTGGCCACCGATAGTAATAGGACTCGTTACTAATTTTATATTTCTGTTCAAAATCCGACAGTCAGTTTTCAATATTTTATCTCTTGTTGTCCAAACTTTGATGCTTGTCTTTAATTTCTTCACAAGTACTTTTCGGTAAATCTCTGTAATTAGTTCTTTTTGAAATTTACATTAAATTCAGAGCAAATTGCAATAAGAGATGTGCTATTTATCCATTCAAATGCATATGATGAGTTCATTTTAAAAATGCACACCTTACAACTGTAAAAATGCATTCTGTTCATTGCGTTGATTATAACAGCGTTTTTCAAAAACATCCTATATTACTGTAAAAAAAATTCTGAAAATTTTCTTTACCGCACAAAGTGTTTCTCAGGATCAAATTATAATTATGATTTTAATTTCAGCAAACTTTTCTCTGTTTGCCGCATATGCTATTACTGTAAAATAAAAATGAATTATGAAAGCAGATTTATGTTAGTTGTGCAAAATTCTGCCAGATGTTTGTTCCTAAAATTTAGCACATGTGACTCACCATATTTTGATTTTTCACCTTTACTATATATTGTCACTTTTAATCCTGCAGCAGCTGCTGTTGAAATTTGCCGTGTCACTGTTAGCGGTGGTGTTAATCTTGATTCACCGTTAACCAATTTTTTGAGATCTGGTCGAGAATTTATCTGAGCATCTGGTATATCATTGTGATATATCAATGGAGTTGCAATTCTCAAGGCCATTGCTAGAAATTGCATGCATTTTATCATATGAAATTATTGTTCAATTATAATTGCTTCATATTTTTTTTGTATGGAATTGTAGGCATTTGTCAAATAGTTCTGTGTAAATTTAATGTTTTTTCATACAAATGAATTTACCAATTGCATCAATTTCACTTCCCTTAATTGTCAAACAGATAAACAAATGTCCTTTCTGAATTTCTGCAGGTGGAAATACATATCCTCTTAGCGCTTTCGGGAATCCTGGTACTGTATGAACAATCCATGAAGCATCATCTGCCGCATTTGGATTCATCATTAACACTCCTGAGAGATATGATAATTATAAAATTTTTCATTTCTTGTTGTAACATTTATTCTTGTTACCTTTGCTGTTTGATTTCGTTTTTACTTTGGGAATATCGGGTGGAATATTATTGTATGCAATAAATTTATTTGTATTATCTGAGGCAATGACATGTTCAAGTGCTTTAGCAAATGAATGGCCATTCGGCCCAGTAACTGCTGCGGTATCTTGCCACGCTCCTGCAGCCCCTGCAATCAATGCTTTTCCTGTATTTTGAGCTGGAGCTTTATACATCATAGCCCTATAAAGAATGAGTGTAAAGCACATGAATTCTTTTCTTAGTATGTTTGCAATTTCACATATTATGAAAAGCAATGAAAGAAACTTTCTCCATATTCGACAGATGCCTAACTAACAAAGTTTAAATTTAAATAAAAACTAGATCCATCTCCTGCTAAAATCCCTCTTCGCTCTTGTCAATTTGGAAAATCTCAATTTCTTTAACCTACCAAGGAAAGTTTATGCGACCTTCGCCATTGCTAGACGCACCAGTTTCAGCTGCTAACACCGCCAGAGTTTCCTTGCTAATTTACAGTGAAACCTGTGTAAGTCGTATGCCTGTCTAAGTTGAAAAATTCTTCAATGTCACTTGCCACAGCATATCTTTTATCACTTGCGTATTCCTGTGTAAGTAAAACCTGCGTAACTTAGAAGTCGAACGGATGCGTCATGTTGATACATTAAATTTAAACCTGTGTATTTTGAACACATTTTATCCAGGTGAACCAGATGGTATTTGTGATGTTATTGTGCGTCTATTATTCATGTGCTGTATTCTGTGTACCTGCGTTTAGGATACGGTAGTTCTGATACTATTTTTCCCTTAATCTTTTTACTGCTTATTCCTGCTACCCTTGTTATTCGACGTAAACGTTTATTGATGAATCGTTCAAAAAAACTTCGAGTTCTTAATGAACTAACCCAACTGCAGAAAAGGGACGTTTTGGAGAAACTGCGCACAGGGAAAATGTCTATGCGAGAAGTTGCGTCTGAATATGGTATTGCTTTATCAACTGTGAGCAACATAAGGAAAATGAAGCTCAAATTCTATCTCAGTTAGATGGCAGTTCGTCGAAGTCAAGACGTCGAAGAATGCGCAAAACCGTCAATGCAGAGGTAAACGAGCTCATGTTTCAGTTCTTCGTTCGCTGTCGAGCCAAACTGATACCAATAACTGGACAATTGCTTCAAACGATGGCAATCGATATTGCTAGAAGGATGGGCATAAATGATTTCCATGCCAGCAATGGTTGTCTGGAATCATTTACGCGTCGCCATAATATAAAATTTCGCACGATTTCAGGTGAAGCAGCTGCGGTGAAGCTCGACGATGAAGCTAATGTACATGAATGCACAGAAGGAACCGCTGATGAAATCGTCGAGGAGTTGTTGTCAAAGTCGAATGCCAAAGAGGTGTTATCAGAAGAAGTTGAGGACCCACTTGATGAGAAACTGACATATTCAGAAGCATAACAATGATACGAAAATTACAAAGATATTTGTTTCAAGAACACCCTGATATAGCACCAACACTTTTACAAATAGAATCTAAATTAGAAGTAATGGAAGCAGAAAAGCGCATCCGACGCAGCCGTCAATCTAGTATTTTGGATTACTTAACAGTTGATGACAAATAAAAGAGTTGCCTATTTGTTAATTTTTGATGAACTGCCTTTTTTTCGGCTAAACTTTTTAAAACCTTTCTAAGTTGAAAACCTGTCTATCTTGAACAAATTTCTCTGCACGGAGGGTGTTCAACTTACACAGGTTTCACTGTATTTAAAATTAGGAATCGCAGGCATGTGCAGAATTGAATGCATAAAGAAAATATGCTCTGCCAATAAATGATTATTCTTTCTTTATGGTAATTATGCATTTCTTATATTAAGGTGTTGAATGCTGTAAAGTAGTGATTCTCAAAGTGGGTGATATCGCCCCCTTGGGGGCAGTGGGAAGTAAAGAGACACTAGGGGGCGCGTGAACACAATATGTTTTATGTTTTGCGTTTATAATGATATTTGTTCAGCAGTTGCTTTAAGAATATTTATTAATTTTTGTGTGTTTAATGTAATATGACTCTCTGCAATCTGTCTTCTTCATCTTCTTCGCTCATAGCACTTACGACTGTTTCTTACCAACATTGAACCCAATGTAGACAGATTAGTCGCAACGCACTAAGCCCATACATCACATTAATTATTTCCTCACTATATGATTATTTTTGAAAAAAACCCTCGATTTGAATCAATAGCCTATTTAAAAATTCATCATTTTTGGCAATAATTTAGGGAGGGGGCGTTTGAAAAATATACGCCTCTTAAGGGGGCAATAGCCTGAAAATTTTTGGGAAACACTGCTGTAAAGTCTCTATTCTTTGCTCACAAACAACTCTTACTTTTAAATTTATAATGAAATTGAAACATTCGCGTTGAAGCGAAAACAACAGTGAAATTTTGATTCATACAATACCAAAAATTTACATGGTAAGGTTTGTAAATTTGTTTCCTAGTTCACTAATTAATCATTGAGAGACATCGCTTTCAAGAAAACTTGCATGACCATTGACAACAATGGGACTTGTTACTAATTTTATATTTCTCCCCAAAATCTGACAATCACTTTTTAATGTTTTTCAATGTTTCAAAGTTTTATTTCTTGCTGCCCAAACTTTGATGTTTGTCTTTAATTTCTTCCAAATTACTCTTCGATAAACCTTTGCAATTTGTTTCTTTGAAATTTACTTGAAATTATATGCAGTATTTTTGTGTATGCGTTCAGTTGTAGGGGCATTATATACTTCAGTTTTTCTCTCGAACTGCCTTGCTTTGTGCTTGATTCAAATTAAATATAATTTGGCATTTCTTTTATAAAATTATTGATTTACAGTATAACATTTTTGCAAATTTTTCATGGGGAA
>NW_003531700.1:0-4281 GCF_000181795.1 Trichinella spiralis
TTCACCAACTTCTTTTCACTGTCAAACAATACATTGCAATTAGTAGGCTGTCACAATATCACAATATGAAGTATTTAAAATTTATTTTAAAAAGAAAACAGTAAGCTAATTTATGCATCTGATGACATTATAATAAGTGGATTGTTTTGTTGCGCAGTGATTAAGATCAAACATTTCATAACAAATGATTTACCGCGTTGGAAATGCTTAAACAGCTATTTATCAAAGCTTTTCATTTAGCAATCATTTCACTTAAAGATAAAATGTCACATTTCAGTCATACAGACAACAACTTTTGCTTATATTTTTAGCTTTGAAACTGCTCAAGCAAAAAGAGTTGTGCAATAATATTTTGTTTTTTCTTCAAAAATTATCCTTCAATATATATATATATATTTACGACTGACTACTCATTGTTAAGCAAAAATATGCTTTTATACTTAATAGCTATTTCAAACCAATTCAAAGTGTAAAAAACCATACGATGTGTAAGAAAACTAATTAGAATGAAAACAACTTTTCATTGAATTAAAGTATCAAGATATTCCCCTCCCCCTCCCCCTCCATATGAATATTTGGAAATATATTTTTAGAAAAAACACATTCATAACTGATGATCATTTATAAATTTATTTTCACTTGAATTATTTTTGATTTTGATTGGAAAAAATACAAAAAAAACCAAATATAAATTTCTCTTCAAAATCTACGAATGCTGAATTAAAATAAGTTTCCATTGACAAGAAGATGAATTTGTTAAGTTTGCATTTGTTCAATAATTATACCTGCTAGTTATTGTCAGATGGCATACATTTTAGTGCATATTAATAAAGAAATCCTCAACACCTGTTTCTTATTCTTCAACATTCACCGGCAATAGTTGTCCCTTTGAGTTGGGCAATTTTCATTTGCAAAAGTCTTAACAACGCGGAAAATGTGAAATTGTAAAAATTGCCAAAAAACCTCAGAATGGTGAACAAAAGATTATTGCACAATTTTCACAAGCGTTACAAATTGAAAATCCAAAAAGAGAAAAGTCTAATGACTCCGACTGACCTCACAAACTGGATACACTCACAAAGAGGAGTCCTCTTTTCAGGACATTTAACTGAAATGCTATTTTTAACCTGCAAAATCTACATCTTCACCATCACTTCAAATGGAATGGAAAAATATTACTATTAAAAAATTTATAATACGCGAAAAATTCCAATTAAAATGACAATGAAATATTACAAGAAAAAAATATCCATATAAGCGTGCAGCTTTCAAATTATATTGCAATTATTTTATTTTCTAAAAGATGTTCCTCTCTCTCTCCACCAAACAGAATGCATCAGTGTATCTAATAATATATAAAACTTTTTTTTTCTTCAAAATTTCTGATCCCATCATTTAAAATCATCAAAACTGAGTTTCTATTGATTTTCCTTGAGCTTTTTGTTCCCACATGAAAACTGATAATTACCATTAAGTTTGAAAATTTATAAATAATAACATAAATGCAATCGCGCAACTGTTTGTGACGTATTTCATGTTCAATAATAGAATATGCAAAAATAAATTGAATAATGAAACATTCAACAAATTTTGAAATTATTCTGACTAGGTAAAAAATTTAATTTTCTCAATTTAATAAACGAATTTTAAAGTGTTCTTCAAAATTTTAACCATTTCTTTTTATGAAACATGTTCCAATGTCAAAAATGACGTGCTAATCTTTCTTCATTCGTTGTTATTTTATTTTCTCAGACTTGAGTTTCGGTTAAATCTAACCCAACTGATATACATTCATATATATAATTTCTATAAATAATAAAATACGAAAATCAGTTCACCTTCAATATGGCAACTATATATTGACGATTAGTGCAGAAAATGTGAACTCTACTACATATTTTCTCTCCAAGAAACCATCCGGATAAAAACACTAACACCTACATTTGAACACTCGAACAGATAAACTTACATTAAAATTAAACAAAATTCATCAGCCAATTTCATCCAGTAACCAAGCAAATCAATATGCCTATATTAAAAGTGTTTTCCAAATTGTAGGAAAGCTACATGCATACAAAGTAAAGAGATAAAAAAAGATTTTTTTCACTTTATCACACATCTGTCTGTGATAAGTAACGTTCGAAAAGTGAAATAAAGAAACACAATTACTACAATAGGAAGAGTCAGCTACAGTGACAATGTGGTAGTTTGAGTACAGATATTCTCACCGGCTGTGCTTGTCAGTTGGAAAAGAACAAAGAGAGGTTTCAAATGTATGAAAGAAAAATTTAAGCTAGTAGAATTGTGTTCAGAGAAGAAGAATGTAGAATATTTCCACCTCAAGGGTTCTACCTGAGATTGTGAGTTTCAGATGAAGCTGACGCAAGTCAGTTTATGCATCGACAACGTGAATAATAAATACTTAATAGGTTTGTTTGCAATCGTCCGGTCAGCAGTATATCGCTAGATAAAGAGGCTCAATTCATTTTAATTCTCCTCCCGCTAATTTACCATTATTACAACCGAGTCAGCCGATCAATGCAATTGCAACTAGTCAGCTTGTCAATGATTCAAGCGCTGGTCAAAGGGCTCGGCACCTTCCCAAACACTGAAAGCAACATTTTCAAAAGCATCGACAGACAGACAGACAGAGACAGTTTAAGCTAAACTAAACTAAAATCGACTCGATCACTTGTTGATTGCCACCTTTAATGACTGAACAGAAACTGCTCTTCATGAATTGAAAATGCACGCATAAAACACTGCCACAGCTATTTCTCGTTTCTCTCTTTTTCTTTTTTCAGCTTTTCCACTTAACTCTCTGGCAGCTATTAATTTTTAATCATTCTCATTGCCCCAACAGCCCGTCATGTATTTGTCAATGTAATTCTTTTAAGCACTGATTACATTATTATTTTCCTTTTTCTTATGATGTTCAACATGAATCAATCTCCAGTAATTCATTAAATAATATAACATTGCAAATTCATAAAATTTAGATAATTAAAATACACGTCTTGCTGTTTGTTCAATAAAACTAATATTGTTCAAAAAAATATTTTTCAAACTTCTACACACATCAATCAATGGAATATGAAAATCACATTCAACAGAAAATATAATTTCATTTAAATATGCACACTTGTTTGGATTTTATATATAAAACAAATTTTACCAAATCCAAAATCGGATCAATATAAATAAAACAAGTTTGCATAATCCTGCTTTAAGCATAATTTACCTATTGAGTGACGGCTAATTCAGTGGAAATGCAACGAATTTTCTTATCGGTAAAAGTTAAATTTAATCAGCTATGAATTAAGTCATCTTAGCTAAGGTGCAAACGGTGAAAGAACATTGACAATAATATTTTACACTGATATTTTTATTGAAAAACCTTACCTCGTAAACTTACGCCTATGCCAATGCAATTAGTTGACTTGAAATATCAAATGAACAAAGAAAGTGAAACATCAAATGACGACATTCATATTTTAATTTTATGAACTGCAAAAGTCGAATAAATCAAACTGTACCGTTTCAATCAATTTAGCTGAATTTTTACATCTTCAGACAGAAAATCAATTATTTCAAGTGAAATTGCTTAGCAAGAACAGTACAAAACCAACAGCTCATAGATCATCAATCTATCGTCCATTCAAGTGGATCGAACACATTAGAAAATGGTTGATTTAAATTTCAAAATTGAAACCCTCTTATCAATGCAATGCTAACACAGAAAGTGCTGATGAAATGGTAGAAGAGTGAATTTGATGTTTTTTTTTCCTCAAAAACACCAACATCTAGATTAAAATTATGCTTTTATAAAAAGGAACATCATGATCATGATTTTTGATATTCTTCTTATGGTCAAATTGTCTTATCTGAAACTTAAACTAATTCAATCAGCACAATGCATTCAGTGTTGTCATCAGGTTGACCAGGGATTCAATGCCAACCGTCTGGCCAATTAATTTCCTTTCCACTCTTGATTAAAATGCACAAATGGATGATAATCGCCTGCTCATTGGACCCAAGCGTGCTAGCCTTGTCCAAGCTTAATGGCTTTTCTGATCTAGCGTGAGTCAGAAGCTGACATGCGACATGAGCGAAAGCATTAAACCGATTGAGAAGAGATCAATGGCCGCCGTTTACCGACTTGACATGCGAACAACCGACATTTGAACACACAACGTCAACTTCAGCATTGTTGGGCAAGCAAAAATCCAATTAAATCTATTCAACGGAAGAGCGCTGTTCATGAACCATTTCCGGTTATTA
>NW_003531701.1:0-2979 GCF_000181795.1 Trichinella spiralis
AAAATGTGCAAGGGGGGCACCAATCAAATCTCAAAAGATCAACCATGTATCATTGGTGTTTTGGTAAAGAGCCATCAATGACCCGCATTCAACGCTGATTCAGAAAACTATGCATAAGGGTTGTAAAAAGCATCCGACTAGCTCGATCTGCATTGTGATACTTAAAAATTTATAAAAGAAAATCATTCCTTCCACAATTTCAGCAGTACAGATGTTCATTCTTTTTAATATACGGATGAAATATGAAGAATTCACAATACTGCTACGGATGAGACGCATCGGCACATAAATGCCATCGCTGCCGTAAATGTGGAAATGCACGCAAAGGTACTGTATCACATATCACACAATTACCTTGTTACGCGTTCTCTCCGCATATGCTGTAGTAATATCTTATTGAGTCAATCTTCGCAATGGTGGGTAGGTAAGTTCACAGGCAGCCGAAGACGATCCAAATGAGGGTCTCACCGGTGAAATGGTACACAATACACCGGTACCCCAAAGATTCCTAATTGAAATATGTGTCCCAGCCAACAAATTAATCGATGGACCCTATGCTATCTTGTATACTAGTATGATACAACAGTCACATTCAGTGTCTCTTTCACTGGGCCGAGTAGATCCATACACACTGCTTAAATCTTCATCGGTGACCGCAGCTTCTTCAAATGAGATCCGCGGCTGGCGCAGATGTCACAGGTTTGACACCACTATTCCATGTCGTTCCGTTGCTTAGGCCAGAACGACCACTGCCTGAGTATAGTAAGAATATTTGCCACTGCCAGCTATGTGGCTATCAGGTGGTTGCGGGCAGCTTCTAAGATTTTTGGAATGTGACTGTGCTGAACAACCTGCAATAGTTTCATGTCTCTGGGATCTGGTACTTCCTAGATTCGGCACAGCACACCATGGGAAATCTTTACCCGGTCTTGCTGCGACCACAGGTTTCTGAACATGGCACAAATTTCGAGTGCCTTCTGAAGCCATCTTTTTTACGTTGCCCACAGTCTCATGTCAGAGCATCTGGATAATCTGGTGCTACCGCCTAATGTCATCACCGGTTCTTTGTACTATGGAGGCTACCTGTACTGTTCTGCCCATCCACGTTCATCACTTTCTCTGAAAAGCGTTGCGCTTGCGTGAGCGTTGAAATTTCCTGTTGGCAATGTGCCTTGTAAACCGCTTCTGTTGCTATTGCGCCGATAAATCGAGTAACCAAGTTTGGTCGTAACAGCTTTACGCCTTAGCTCAGCCACGTCCTGGACTTATTTTTTATTCGACTGGTGGACACGTTGACACAGACCATGAATGCGTACAGTTAGTTCCAACAAGGTTTCCTCATTCCCATATGTATTCAGCAGCTTCTTCATTTTCTCGAACCAATTTTCTCTTCTTCGAGCAAGAATACAATATATTAAAATCTTTATCAGAACGTGCTACCAACAACCACCGTATTTAAGCGCACCACAAGCGACAAGGAAGAGAACACCAACACAACCAGATGAGCAACATTTTACACGTCAACTATCAACCGTATTTTTCTGACAATCAGGTATTAGAAAAACCGTTGAACTGATCAACTGCCACGTCATCCGAAGGCGACGGCACGTTTTCCGCTCTACCTGGTATGAGTGACGTTTGAAATTACCCCTGAGCAGGCACTGAGCACATGGCTCTTTGTTACAATTATACACAGTACTAAATACATATGTTATTGTGGACAGCAAAAAAGAAGATTCTACCGCCAACACAAAGGAACTTGCTCATCACTATTGAAGAGACTGTAGCGTATGGTGGCTGGGGGGACGTGTTTTTTGGTTTGGTTCGGAAGGTTGCTTTTAGTGTGTCTGCTTCTGTTTGTTCTATGTTGTGTGCTTTCTTTGTCTTGATATCTCCTACTCATCATTGTTGCTCCCCCTTTGGCCACTTTCCTCTTATCATCCGCCATAACGCGCAATAATAGTAGAGACGTTTATATATATCAAGGTCACAGTAGTTGGGAAATTTACACACAAAAACTAGGGTGCCGTAAGTTCTTCAGTACTATATATATTCCCTCTCTACTGTACTAGCTCTTCCTTGATTTTCCAATCCAAGTTACTGTCACACTAGTATTCATTTTGAAGAAACTGTGTCGACACTTGATCTAGTTTTGTTTGACAAGTATCGTGACGAAGGTCAGTGTAACATGGTTAAGGTTAGATTGTCGAATGTATTTGTCGCGTATAATATAGCTTTATTCAGTTAAAATTGTGGTACAGAGAACGATCTGAATCCACGGGACTCACACCTCACAAGCATACGCCTAACTCAACATACGGTAGTAGGTTCACATTATCAGGCTGGAGCGGAATAATTTTTTACAGTGTCCTGTCTGATGGACTCTGTCGATTATGAGCTCACAGCTGGCTACACAGGACCAGCGATCGACACTCCAGGGGCTTTCCTGACTGACCGGCTGACTCAATCTCTTCCCGGCAGGGTAGACCCTGAGTATTCATCAAAGACATGCCGCTTCACACTTTGATTGGTTGTATATTTTGCGTAGAACTTTGATTGGTTTTGAATTTTATTGCTTTACACGGCGGCTACATTTCATTAGATGTTGTTGCGATGAATTTTACTCGCTGTTGGGAATCTCATTTTACTGGTTGTCATTTTCATGCATTCTATTTGTCAAATTTTGTTTTCTTTTTAATGGTCACTTTTTTATTCTAAGCTTTACTGTTTATGTTCAATGTGTATATTAGTAGTAGCTAAATTATACATTTAAAAGCTGACTAGCACCTTAAAATTATAAGTTTATTAACAAATTTGCTTGTGGTTTCATTTTTGTGCATAATTATTTTCATAGAACTGCTGATCAGATCTAAGAAATTCACTTTACTTTAATTTAAACTGATTTGGTTTATTGCGTGTATAATATTGAGCATTTTAAAGGCCTTGTTCAAAAGTTTGCTTCCTATTAATTTGTCTCTT
>NW_003531702.1:0-1852 GCF_000181795.1 Trichinella spiralis
GAGAGTCATAAATGCGGGATGGAGTTACTTTTCAATAAGATACTGCGGATTTGTTCCTTTTAATGAAGCAGCATCCTTACCAGTTCGATTTCCATTCTGGGTATGCAAATTAAAAATTAAATCAAATTCTATGAAGTAATTTTTCTGCACCAAAATGGAATATACAAGTCTACAACAGAAAATAAATGAAAATTAAGTTACTAATTACAGTAATTAACATATTACCGTATACCTCACAAAAAGGTAATAAAACGCACAGCGCATGATCTCTATGGCAATGTAAAAAGTAGCATAAATACATTTCAGTTTAGATCAGTGTTTCCCAAACCTTTTCAGGCTATCGTCCCTTGATAGGCATATATTTTTCATACGCCCACCTAAATTATTGCCAAAAAAAAGAATTTTCGAACAGACTATTTATTGAAATCGAGTGTTCTTTCAAAAATAATCATATAGTGAGGAAATAATTAATGTGATGGATAGGCTTGGTGCGTTGCGACTCATCTGTCTACATTGAATTCAATGTTGGTGAAAAACAGTCTTAAGTCGTAAACAGTGCTATGAGCGAAGAAGATGAGGAAGACAGATTGCAGAGAGTTATATTACATTAAACACATACAAAAATTAATCAGTATTCTTAAGACAACTACTGAACAAATGTCAATATGAACACAAAACAACTACTGAACAAATATCAATATAAACACAAGAAAAACATATTGTGTTCACGCGCCCCCCCCTCCAAGTGCCTCTTTACTTCCCACCGCCTCCAAGGGGGCAATATTGCCCACTTTTGGAATCACTGGTTTAGATAATGAACTGATACATAAATAAATAAATAAATAAATAAATAAATATAAATAAATATAAATATATCATACTACTTCGGTGCCAAATTAATTCAGCTAGAAACAAATAGCAATAAGAAAAATACACCCAAATTGAAAATTTCAAACAAGAAATGACATAAACAACAATTATCAATGGTAATGCAACAGGTTCGTCTTTAGTCACTTATTCTCTATTTCTGCAGTACAGTAAAAAACGCAAATTCAAGGTGATTTTTCTCTTGCAGAAATTAAGTAGAATACTATGATTAAAATTACAAAAAACATTTGGAAAATTCCTTTATCCCTTTATCCTTAATAATAAGACTAACTTTACAAACTAAAAATAAAAACATGAAAGAAGATTTATAGAAACTTTTTAAAAACCAGGAATGCACGTTAAAAACAAAAACGATAAAGAAATATTCAGAGAGATGCTATCAACTTACGTTTTGCGAAGTGAGGGGTAAAATAAAACATCTTCAACATGATACAATGCAATTTTACTAGACGTTATAAAAAGTATTTCAGAAGCACTGCAACAAAAAAGCAATCGCTAATACAAATTTATTGAGAAACAACCACAATCAATTCAATATCTGAAAACATATTAATACGCTAACTACGGTTAATTAATAGCATCAAAAACCTCCACGAAGGCGCAACACCAAATGCAAAGTGCTTTCTTTTTGGATATTGTAGTCGGATAATGTACGACCATCTTCCAGTTGTTTCCCTAAATTATAACACCAGCAAAACTACAACACATATGTATAATTTAATGATAAAAGTTACCAGCAAATATCAATCGTTGCTGATCAGGTGGAATGCCTTCTTTGTCTTGAATTTTACTTTTCACGTTTTCAATCGTGTCCGAAGGCTCTACCTCCAATGTGATTGTTTTTCCAGTTAATGTTTTCACAAAAATCTGCATTCCGCCACGTAAACGCAGCACCAAATGCAATGTGCTTTTCTTTCTGGATATTGTAATCGGATAATGTAAGACCATCCTCAGTTGTTTCCCT
>NW_003531703.1:0-2037 GCF_000181795.1 Trichinella spiralis
TTGCCATTCGATATTTGCTTCGGATAAATAATGCCTTTCCGCTTTAAATGGAACTTATTTGTTGCACTTAAACACATCGAACTTCCGCATCATTTTCATCGAAATGTCTTGGACGAAGACTTTTTAACGCACCATGTCCACCTCATATTAAGCCCGAACACCAAAGGATTTCAATGTTCTTGATTGCAACAGAACATGCTTTATACTTTTTGAATTTGAGAATTTGCTATCTTTTTGATTAACCATTCTGTTTAATCGACAATGTATTAACGTAAAAAAAAAGTGCAAGACCAGCTTTTGAAGTGGGATGAATTTGCTGAGCAAATAATTTTTATTCATACTACCCAGTTTAGTAAAGAAATAAAAATTTAAACAAAATTATGCGTAAACATACAATGTAATTAATGCATGAAAAATGCAAAGAAAAAAAAAATTGTCAAATTAGCTGTACAAAATTTACATTTAATTGTAATCTGAAAATGAATTATGGAATGTAAACGTAAGACAATTGCACAAACCTATGCAATTGCTTATACGCCTGCAAAATGTTTATTTATACGCCATCCATGAGCTTGTTTAAGAGCTAAATGTTTGAAGGATTGTAATATTAAATTTGACTGCATGTTCTCACTGAGTAAACATGTATAATATATTAATAGGCCGCAAAAAACATCCACAATCATCAACTTCACTTGGAACATTATCTTCAAGCTTCATTTCACTAATAAGCCAGAATGTCTCGACTTTCTTTAATTGCTTTAGTTTTTGTGGCTGCTTTATGTTTATTGGAGATAGAATCTAAAGAAGCCCCAGAATCAGTGGAGATAGAAGAACAGCCCACTGGTGAAGAGGTCGAAGTGGTTGATGCGCCAAAGCAGAAGAAAGATTCAAAGGGAAAAAAATTCTTGAAATCAGCAAAGAAAGCAGCAGTAAAAGTTGGAAAAACTACCAAGAAAGCTGCTGTAAAAGGAAAAGATGCAGTTTCTAAAAAAATGCAAGAAAGAAAAGAAAAAAAGCAAAGCAAAGAAAAAGCTAAAAAGGAATAAAAGTACGAGTTGAAAATTCTGAAATTATTTGGCAGAGTGTAATTTTCTTTACTCATGGTTCAGCAAAGGATCACACTCTTACAATGAAAACTTTTATATGGCTTTATGATTAAAATTGAAATTATTTGTACAATAAATTATTTTTACACTACATACATGCTTTGTTGCTTTGATTATGAAAATTATGTTTCGAAACAATATCACAACTAAGAACTATTGCAATTCAATGCAAATGAATACAATACAAAGCATTACGCCTTTGTTGAGTACCAATGAGTGCATAAATTGGCAATGAAACGTAATTTTGTCTTTACAAGTATAAATTTCAAAAATTTCCTTCTTTATCTAAATTCTCAATTCACTTTAAACTGAAAAAATTCGTCAAAACAGCGGTTACGTTTAATTTTTGTTTGCTGTATATTGCTTGTTTAAAATAAACATCGTAAAGTGAAAGCTACAGTGCATCACACGATTTATTTGAATTTCTCATCAAATAAATTCGAAATACTTTTAGCATTATGTTTTAGCACATTTATTTCAACTTATTATTGAAATTTTTATGATTCAAAGAAGTTAAAAAATAAAAGTTTTGAAGATTCCTTCTGTAAACATCTAGGGTTGCTGTAGAAGTTTGTTGGGCCATATCTCTGGTTCTCCAAACGGTTTATTCATAAAACAGAATCCAACACCAACCAACCCCCCGCCCAAAAACCCCAGTTAATCCTACCCTTTCCCCTCCCCCACCTCCTTAAGCAGCCATACCCACGCACTCCCCTGGCCAAACAGTCATGGCCAGGCACCTTTGACTAAGTGCCATAATTGTGCTATATAAAATAGGTTTTTATACGCTAGATGGCTAGATGGACGCCGTTCTCTTTTTAAAATTGGGTCAACGTAATTATCATTCTTGAATTGGCGCCTACGTTATTTTATTCTTTTTGATCTTGACTTCCTTTTAATTGTTAACGCAACCGTGCCCTTTAGATTGTCC
>NW_003531704.1:0-2161 GCF_000181795.1 Trichinella spiralis
GGCTGTGTTGATGAATGACTATCATGTGACATGGTTGTACGCGGAGGCACATCCCTCCTGATGTCCGTCAATGGGGATGCAAAAGTGGGCGTCCACATCCCTATCGACGACTACAAATTTTACTTTGATTACTGGCGCAGTCGTGTGGCTAATTTCTTTTAAAAGTTGTCGCACAAACCAGTGATGAACTGCCAAGACGTTCTGAACGCTTCACGTTGTAACATCATAGTGTTTAAAGAAGAGCAACCGAATTCACGAAAGCTGTTGTTCGATGCTATTATAATCACTGCGTTGCTTTCTATTTCATTAGTTTTTGTTTGAGGTTTTTTATCAGAATATTGGAAATAGTAAAAATCACTTTTCTAATTCTGCTTGTTTTCCTGATGTGAGATTGATCGAATGCGGCCATATGTCAAATACAGCAATTCATGCATTTACGTTTCTTATAAGAATCCTCAACTTCATCACAGATCGTGGATGATAATGTTTTATCATATTAATTCCCCTGTAACACTGGTGTACTTATTCTTTAGGTATTCTTTGGTATTCTTTAGAGTAACTTCAGCGCACGCTTTGTGTAGATCTGTGGAACAATTAGTTTGGTCATATACCACAATGATGCACCATAATTCACTGTTATTATTTCCTCTTCCTATCATTACTGAATGAGATCATTTTATGCATGTTGCAATGATGTTTAAACTGAGGAGCAAACTTTTACTGCGCTTTCTTTCTAGTCGTTGGTAGCGCTTCTCATTTCTACCATTGCACCGTTGTCTTATTGATTTTTATTGTTGAATTTTTCATTGATTTATACTTCTTAGTTGTGATTAGCTGTAATACTTTTTCTTTTAATTCATTCAAATATTTTAATTTAAGTTGACGAAACTTTAATAGTAGACATATAATATTAACAGTAAAAAATTTTTATTACTCAAAAATTACATTGTTTCTTTTATCAAAATTTATGTTTTGTCATTCATTGAAATTTTGCCTTGTAACTAGCCGCTCTCCCGGGCGGGCTCATTCGTCGCCTCTGTTGGAAATCGTCTTCAGCCCGCATGACTTTACTGACCAGTCTCCGAGCTTCAGTAAGGGTCGCCGGTTCCTGCAGCCGGATTGCCAAATACGCCTCTTTTGAGGTTATTCCCCCGGCGAAACGCGCACGAGATCACGTTCTGTTACGCCGACTCTGCGTCCAACTTCCGCCACCTCCTGGGCGTATTGTTCGATGGTTTTGCCCTCGCGTTGGTGCAGGGCGTGGAACCGTTCGATCAGCCGCCCTGTCGACTCTTCCGGGCCGTATGCGTCCAGCAATCTCTTCTTGAACTCTTCGAAGGAATCCCCTCTTGTTTGTCCTTCCGGGTAGAGCTCGCGGTGAACTGAGTCGCTAAGAAGATAGCGAGCGGCCATGCCGTGGTCAGAAGGCGGAACCCTGCTGAGGCAGAGGAAGTCTTCCAGCCTCTCCAGCCATTCGACGGAATCCATCTCTGGACGAAAAGCAGGGGGCGGGCGATAGTAGTCACCTCGGTACGCCGATGGCATCATTTCCCGGACAGGCCCCCATTGTAACGAGCCGCTCTCCCAGGCGGGCTCATTCGTCGCCTCTGTTGGAAATCTTCTTCAGCCCGCATGACTTTACGACCAATCTCCGAGCTTCGGTAAGGGTCGCCGGTTCCCGCAGCCGGATCGCCAGACCTTTTCAATATACTATTTAAGTTTATTTAAAGTTTATTCTTTTCAATGATCATCATTTTCAAAAATAATTATAATCGTTTTTGTATATTTCAGTGTACCACTGTGATGCTGTATAAAATGTGATAGCGCATATTCATCGAAAGCAACAGAAAAAGTAATATGTTACACAGTATAGAATAGCCAGAGTAAAATGATCGCTAATAACAAGGAACACACGCAATAATACTTTTGAACACCTCCAATGTTTTTTACCGGTGTGTTTAAATACATATACATGGGACATATTAACGCCACGATTTGGTACAAGACGTAGTTCAGATATATCAGCCAGTTAGAATCAATGCGCACTCAGACAAGGGCCACCAATAGGTCTATGATGTGAAGGTCCAATAAGATAGCGCGTTGAACGACCAGTAAGAAAAGGCATTGAAAATTGCTCTGAAGTAGACCATCGCTCAGTTCC
>NW_003531705.1:0-1550 GCF_000181795.1 Trichinella spiralis
AATCCATATTGACAATAACATTAATTCGTGTTTAAAGTGTTCACTACTTGAATAACTGTCATATCAAGCAAAATTACATGATTATGATAAAAATTAACATAAAACAAAAATAATTTGAAGTAATTTCGTCATCACAATGATCAGTTCAAATTCACATTGGAATGCAAACTAAAAGAAAGAAATGCAATAAATTTTACAATGGAATGAATTCAAAAATGAATTTTAAAAATCCAAAGTTTCAAATTTTCAAACACGCATAAACCAGCAAATTCTTCGTTAAGCCTTGACCAGAGCATTTTCATACTTGCGCACTGTCACAAAGCTTGAAGTAGTGGCGCGCAATTTTTTGTGTTCATGAGTTTCACTTATCTGGGTCATTTTTAATTTTAAATTACTCAACGCTGGCCTGATTTGAGAGTCATTGTAAACTGTTTTTTTAAATCAACATCGTCTAATTGTTCAATGCAATTACAATATTTTTAAGCAAAACACTACGCAGAAGAGTGGAATTTTACTTAAACGAAAAATTATTTTCATAAAGAACGAAAAATTAAATATCAGACATGAAATAAAATTTTGGGAATTCGCATGCCGCGTGCATAATTTTATTTTCTGTCTGTACCAATATCAATGAACAACATGAAAATTCGCAACAAATTCAATATTGCTCTTTGTTTTGTGAGCTTTATTTCAAATAATTGTAAGCTAATGATGTACAGCTAGAGCAGAATTGAATATTATTTTGAGGGAATGTCGGACAAGCATCAAGATTTTAATTAAAATTGGTCAATCGATTTGTACAACACGATTTGAGTATAAACAAGCACGCTTCGCTTCATGAATTTGGAACATATCAATGTTGAATCGGCCTTGGATACAATCTTAGCACACTACAATTTTCAACTTTCAAAAAAACTTCATTCAGAGAATCGCAAAAATTACATATGTTAATAATGGAATGTAATTTTTTATTTTTTATACTGCACGTAAATTTAAATTATGACTGTAAAATGAAGTTTTTGCAAAATGTTTCCTTTTTTAATACGTTGTACTTAAACAAACCAATTAAAAATAAATGATGATAATAATCATAATTTGAAGTTATTATAAATACAGAAATTATTTTATTGCAATTGGCAGTGCAAACGTCCGCATGTTCGTATTCCACTGGTGGTTGATGTGTTGGTATGTGCACTCTTACAAAGTGTACATAAATCAATGACTATGATGAAAGATCTGGAAACATTCTTCCTGAAAATAGCAAAAATTACATACGCTAATATTGGAATGTGTTTCTATTATTTTTTCATACTGCACATAAAGTTTTTTAACATTTAAAACACAATTGCACCGGAATTGTTATTTTATACAACACTGAATGGAACCCATAGATTGGAAAAGAAGCAAATGAAATATGAAAAAGAGAAAAATGGCTATAAAATTAAGTTAAATTATATTTGAAAAATAAGATCATAGAAATATAATTAATAATTGAAAATGTAGTAATAAACAGTATGTGAATTTGCCAATTCCCCGATAAGAAAGGTTGA
>NW_003531706.1:0-1872 GCF_000181795.1 Trichinella spiralis
TTTAATACTTCTGAAACTATTAACAAGCAAAGGAATTAAAGCGTGTATATTAAAAAGTCAACAAGGAAGTTACAACATTATCTTTTTTTTCCCTTTGATATAAATGATGAGCATGGGAACAGAAGGAGCAAACCTTTATTTAATAAAAAGCAGTTTTGGATTAATGTTTTCGTATGGGCTTTTGCTTGGGGTGAAAAGGTTTTTGGCAGCTTTTCAGAAAAACAGAAAAATCCCCACAAAAATTTCAATATTTTTAGAGAACATTTTTTCCTTACAAAAATCACTTGAATCTATCAGAAAGGGATTTATGCAAATATTTCAAACATATCGGTACCGTGTTTTAGTGTTTAACGTTCGAGAAATTGCGGAAAAAATAATGGAAACACCATTCCAATATCTTAGCACTCAAATTACCAAGTAAAATTTATCTAGAACCATCCCGCTTAAATTGAATCACTTTAATTGTTTCTTAATTAAAAGATTATTATTTGTAAAATTAAAATGCAGCATTTTGAAAAAATGTAACAATTAGAAAAATGAGAATAGTTTTCAGCAATTAAAACGGACTTTATTAGTTACTGAGGGCCGTAAATAAAGTCAGAGAATGCTTCATATGGGTACTACTTGCCACATAAATCAGTAAAAAGAGGTATTCATTTCATCATATGCTAATTCTGAAGTGCCAGCCAGTTTGTTCACTTGTAAGAGTGCACAAACCACTATATCAACCATCAGTGGAATACGAACAAGCGGACGTCTCCACTGCCAATCGAAAAAAAATAATTTTAATATTTATAATTAATGCAAAGTTTTGATTTTCAAAAAAATTTTCATGGAAAAATAGTAGAAATAATAAAACTAAAGGGTAGAAGTGTTCATAAACAAAATTACTATACGCGTTTCTGACTAATGTATTGCTTTAAATTAAAAGCAAATTGTGTGAAAAAATATTTGCAAAAAAAGAAAATACTGTTTTCTCCATATCAGATGCTACTTCGACTATATTATAAGATTTGCAACATGAAAATGAATAAATACATTTTATTCAAATACTATTCAGTAGTTTCTTAGCTCAGCTTAACTCTCTTATTTTCGCTCATTACTCTACATGTAATGAATAATATTAATTTACGACAATTAAATTTCACTTAATTTATTCAATTTTTGAATATAAAAAAATGTAAATGGTGCAGAAATATTAATTGATTTCAGTAATTCGCTTTTAATAATAATTTGTTTATAATATATTTGTCTTCTTTTAAAAAATATCAATACATGAACAAACTGCTGTTGATTTTAAACATAAAATTTTACACAGAACAGATCTATTCTTAATAATGCTTAATATAATCATGCTCAATGATTATAAATTAGTGGACATAATTGAAATAATAGCAGTTCATGTAAAGTAACCGGATGATCTAGCGAGTGCATTGCATTAAAAAAGAATAATGATGCGTAAAACATTGAGATACCCTGCCAAATTTAACCAATGAAAACATTTTAAAAATTCAAAAATGACCTTGATATTTAAAATTCAGTCAAAATATAAATTACCGGGCAGAAAACGCCATAACGAAAAATTCACTTAGACAAAACACGCCCCCGCATGCCCTGAATCTGAAAATTTTAAAATTCCAAAATGACCCCCCTATAAATGGAACTCCTGACAAAAAACTTTTCAAAAAAAATGTAAAGACTCGGATTTTTCCGCTTTTGACAAACAAAATTTAGCAAATCAAAAAATGTAATTTTATGAAACTTTCTTTTTAATTTATGTAAGATTTAAAAAAAATGCAATTGCCCAGTGTGAACGAAAGCACTTTATCAGAAGTATGTGCTTTTTGGCGTACTAGGAATTCTGCTAGCATT
>NW_003531707.1:0-976 GCF_000181795.1 Trichinella spiralis
AGCATAGTATGAGCGGCTGAAGCAGTCGACGAACATTCAACTCGCCATCTTGACGACAAGAAGAAGGAGAGTGGCTCTGAAGACTTCCGATACGAAAGATAAGGTGCCGGCTATGAGAAGAGCGCCTGAGTCAGAAGGAGATCCTTCTGATTCGAAAGTAACAAAATTTCATGCTTCAGTGAGAATACAAGCACTGAAGCAAGAGTTGATCACAGGATTTATGGAACTGTTATCTGACTGTTTAATGGAATATGACGAAATGTGAAATCAGAATAGAAATTTTGCATTGAGGTTGTTCAGGACGGATGAGCTACAAAAACAGTAAAGAAGAAACACAGTATGAGCGGCTGAAGCAGTCTAATGGTTGAAGCCAGCGATGTGGCACAACCAGCTACGCCATCGTTGAAATAGCATCCGTATCCGGCGGAAGAAGTCATTCTGGTTGCTCCAATGATCCTATGCTCCAGATTCACATTGGACTAAAGAGGTAACATCATTTTTGACCTACAAGTACATACGCCACGTACCTGCAGACATGTGGGTGGAAAACTATTTTGAGATCATCACGAGCATTCCAGAACGTGAACGATTGAAAATCTTCTTGATGTGGAAATGAAATTTTGAACGATGTCTTTGGAGAACACCAACAATAAAGAAAATAAGAAAAAATCGATAGGACGCTCCACGTGGTGCCCGCATGTCCACCAAATGCAACAGTAACCAGTCACTACGTATGGAACTCTGATCATGAAACCCTCACAAATCCCGCACACTATCGCGGCTATCTATCTATTTGTCTATCTGTTGCGCACCTCCTATCTCCAAACTGGCAATGATGCAACTGAAAAAATACCTGCACCTCACGAAGCTTCTGTTGTATGATATGTGTGAACATTCCTCCCGAATCTACCGAAACCAGTGACCTGCAGCGATTAGCAAAAAAAGAAGCGAATTGATGTTGCCATTTGGAGAGTAC
>NW_003531707.1:3771-4476 GCF_000181795.1 Trichinella spiralis
ACAAGAGAAGACAAAGTTCCTGGGACCCCAATTCTGTAGGTCTGGGATTGGGATACTTCGAAAGGGTGAAGTTATCCCATAGTTGTAATTAAGTTAACGACCAACCTACATGGCTGAGTTTTGAATTAATGCAGTACTTGGTCTTTCACGCAGCAAAATTTACGTATGCAACTGCTTTCATGTGTCGAAACAATTTTTGATTTCTATTTAATTTGAAATTTTTGTTTTTCTTTTCTTACATAATTTGATTTTGAACACCTTCTAAAGCAAATTCTTTTTATTTTATTTTTATTTTTCAAACTTTTAAGCTTAAAACATTCATTCAAACTTTATTTTCCCCTACATTATTTTAAACATTTTATTGATTATTAATTTCTCCCATTATTTCTTTTGTTTATTTTTTATTTTCACTTTTTTTCTTCTTATAATGTACATTTGCATGTTTTTTTCAATTTATTTCTCCAAATATTTTTTCTCTGATTCTTTTATTTTGAGTTTGACTTTGTAAAATCTCTGACACATGAAATGCATTGCATACAAATAAGTAAACACGTAATAAACCATGGAAAAGTAATGCACATGGAGAAGAAAGAAGACAAGTGGAGAAAGCCAAGATCGGTGAAAGATTGTGGATAGGTTGGATCGAATCGTTTGTTGGTCAATTGCGTTCGTTGGTCAATTCCGTTCGTTGGTCAAGTGAGGTAA
>NW_003531708.1:0-1276 GCF_000181795.1 Trichinella spiralis
AAAGAATCATCTTTCATTATTTACAAAAATCAAATGCGCATGAAATTAGAAAAACAAGTCAATCTAAAATTTATGCAAACGTAAAAGGGATAATAATGAAACATTTTATAAAAATTTTAAAATAAAATATGCAAGCTATTTTCAATTTTTTCATCGGTTTTCTTCATCGTTGAAATTTTCATCATTTCCATTAAGAAAAATTCAAATTTGCAACCTTCGCCATATTATCAGCAAGACGTTGAACATTTAACTTATTTTCAATCAAAATACGGATAAAGTGGATAGTTGATCTCAAATTTCTTGCATTTGCCGCACAAAAGATTATTCTTTTGAAATTCTTTGTAAACGTGAAATTTTCAATAATGATCAACGTGTCGGTGATCGTTTGAATTGCCCATAAAACACTTCCATGTTTTCCAACCAATTTCTCAACATCCGAAGATTTGATTATTATTAATTTCTTATACCTATACGGATTTCGACGCATAACGTTTTCATGTTTCACCGGTTCAAAAAACAAATCTTTCCGTTGCTGTTCATGAAATGACAAATTTGTGCTCATAAAATCATAATAGTATTTATTCCACTCATCAGCTTCATTTCTTCTCGGAATCGGTGCCAAAAATGGACAATATCCATCATCCGCTTTCAATGGATACCATCTATCATCACTTTCACCTGTATTTTGAAAATCGTTGACCTTTTTTGAACAATTCAGGCCATGTTCCAGTGTTTCCAATTGAACATCAGTTAAGCTCGTCACATTTTCCATGTTGATCAAATATTTTAACACCATTTCACACGCAATGTTGAAAAACGATGGATAATTATTTATATGCAAAAAAAATTAGTATTGCCGCATCAATACTTCTATCATCTTCTCCAATAATAGAAACTTTCTTTTTCAAAAAATGTATCTGAACATTGGCCATCATTTCTATTGTATGCTTGAAATGTATGTTCCTCTCTTGAAAATCTTCCAACATTTTTTCTGGTATATCCAAATAAACTTGCTTATAACCATACCTTCCTGTCGAAAATATCCCAGGCACATCAGTCTTCTGCTCTTTCAACCATCCTTGAATAATATGATAATAACGATACTTCGGATTCCTTGGATTATAAATGAACTTTGAATGACCAGATGATTTTGTTTGAATTGGCTTGTTTTCACTAGTGATTCCATTGCTTGAGATGTCATTTATAAATTTTTTGTTATCCTTCTCAGAAGCTTCCAAACCGGCACACTGATAGCATTTGTCTATCAGCTTTCCAA
>NW_003531709.1:0-703 GCF_000181795.1 Trichinella spiralis
GTACATGATGTTAAAATTATAATTTTTTCAATAACTGATGGTTTGACGATATTTTTTTGTCATTTTATGGCTATTCCGTATATTTTTTCTCAACAAATTTCGCGTTCTTCACCACTTCTGCCAACATATAACAAACTTTTCAGAATTTTATCATTCTCTCTGCGTCCCATATCGAGTTGATCACATTTTCACCACAACCGATTGTTTTTTGCTATTTGGAAAATTTTTGATCATCAATTTTTTGAACCTTTTTTTATAAACAACTGACTTCAATTCAAATGGCACTTCATCCAAAATGGCCCGTATTCAACCTTTTAACAATTATTCTTTAACAAACATCAAGTAGTGCTGAGAGCACGGACAGACGACAATCATGAAGCGTACCGCATTTTTCTTTGGTTTTGTCACTATTTTTCAGTAAGCTACTATACAAAATTCACTGAAACTTTATCCTATCGTCATAAGTAACACAAATGTGGTAGTTGTTGCCTTCAGCCGAAGTGCATTTCAAATAATAAGACTTTATGTACATTATCACTGAAGCACGAGGGAATATTATGCAAATGAATTATATATTATCATCATCAGCACAACGTTCGAAACAGCAAAGCAAATTGCCAATGTCTACTTTTTTTCAATCACTATTAGTCCAGTCCCCGTAGATTGTTGGACTTGAAGAAAGTTTACAATTTTCTCTCTTCAT
>NW_003531710.1:0-977 GCF_000181795.1 Trichinella spiralis
CAGATGGACAAATTTGGTGACATTGTCGAAGTCCTTTCTATGGTGCACTGCGCCATCGAATTGGCCCCAGAATGCGTTGAATTCAAGAATGTTCCCGTTGTAGGTTAGTAGCTTGCGGATCTGGACAATGGCGCTCAGCGGCACGCATTCACCTTGATGTAGCGTTGCGGTGTTCTGTGACAAGTCCGGCTGCTGGCTGGAGTTTTTTAGCAGATCGTTCGCTTTGCTTTGAAGCCGCGTAACTAGGCCCAGCAGCTGATCGTAGTCGGCAAGTGCCTTAGCCTTTTCGCTGTCGGGTAGTTCTTCCTGTCTCGCTCGGCGGGAGTTGATGAAGGCTTCTTTCCCTTCATCAACTGCGTTTATTGCATCGCGGATGGCTACCAAGTCTGATTCGTTGTCACACAGACGCTGAAATCGCTGGATTCGGTGTTCTAATGACTTTCTTTCCGTGTCAAAGGGGATGATCTTCTTCTTCCCAGGATGCCTCATTTTACAACGTTGGCGATGAATCGCGAACCTGATCCATAGGTCGCTGGTCAGTCGAGAATCCGGCTCGGAGGACCAAAATGTTAAGAAATCTTTCGTTCAAACTTTAAGATCATTTTTGTAGTGGACTGTATAGAATAATTATCGAAAATCAACGACGCGGGTGTGACTGAGATTTTATTTATTCAGAATAGTGAGTAACAACAATGATGTAGCGAGAGAAAGTAGTTCAGACGGTTCCGTGTTCTTTGTATGTGTTGGAAATCGTGTATTGTTGTTCCCTCCTCCCTCCTCACTCATATCATATATATATATATATATCTTTTTTTTGGCGTCACTCCGCATCTGGCGACCTAGATAAAATGAAAAGCAATTAAGAAGTCAGCTTGGGTACGCCACCCCTTACACTGTGCAGCTTAGCCGGAGTCTGAACAGGTGCGCTGTCAGCCGAATTTCATGTTTTTGACGCATTATTCATCTACTGACCACCA
>NW_003531711.1:0-554 GCF_000181795.1 Trichinella spiralis
GATATCATTGGTACAACCTTGAATGTACCATCCGTACCCCAAGTTTTTACGGTTGCCATCAGTCTATATAGGCTATGTGCTCATCTACCCGGCAGGTTTCAACGTGATCTTTTCTATCGATCCCAGCCGGAACTTCTAAATCTGTCCACACTGCACCCCCGCAGCCTTCTTTATCCTGTACCAAAATAAAGTAATTGTTAATAACTAGGAACACATGCTGTACATTCAGCGCATACTTTTGAACACCTCCAATATTTCTGTTTTCCGGCACGTTTTAATTTATATATCCTGCCTACCACACCACCGAATTGGACCAAATCCCGCAACAATTTGGTACAGGATGTAACTCAGGGTATTGAGCCATAACAAGGAACAGAATAAAAAATGATATGAATAGCTCTGGAACGCAAAGCACTGAACGCAAACCCAACAGCAAACGAAAATAAATTGGACGGCTTTGAATTTCATTTTAAATAACCATTTTGCACAACATTTAGCTTTCATTTCATATTTTATCTACAATTGAAGATCAACTTCTGATATTCCTTGTAGCA
>NW_003531712.1:0-2550 GCF_000181795.1 Trichinella spiralis
CCGAAAACGTTAGTCTGCAGAGACTAAGTTGATATAAGCGAAAAATTAACAAAATACAATTATTTATTTTCATTAACAATATTTACATTACTGAAAATGCATCTTGTATAATGGAGAAGTTCAATGGGTTTTCTCAAGCATCTTCATAGAATGAAATTCAAAAAAAATCTTAGACAAAACGCATGTTCACTCTCGAATCACAATATATCAAATTTGTGATAATATCATCACGCGGGTTGACATTCATTATCATACCAAATCGTGTGTTGTGGTATGTCAACAAATATTAGAAAATAGTCTCAGATAACGGCATACAGAACCATGGAACTCATCCAGTAGTGTACTTTATCGTGGTTTGATTGGGAGAAATTGTCGGTTAGTCAGTTAGGTGTTCATCTGCTTATTTTCGTGTTGATATATTCCAATTTTTACAATAAAGTACATCGTTTAGTCGGAAATTTCAGTCGAAAAAGTCTGCCCAAGACCGGCTTCAAATATCTCTCACAGTAAAGAAAATTGTAAAATTTTACCACTACAAATCAGAACTGTACAGGGAGTATTTTCAAAGTAAAATGTGGAATAATTGATGAAAAATTATTACGAATCATAATACCAGAGACGATAAAACCACATTCATCAGTATGACAAATAAAATGGCAGAATCGAGTATGAAAAATCAAAGCAAATGTACAATTGATCAATTAATTTGAATAATCTGAATTGTTCTTTCAACAAATGTCGATTGTATGAGAAGTAAAATGAATTTTACAAACAAAACAAAATAATTAATTGAACAGTTTGTGCAGAGACATTTCCTGTCAACAACAAGCACAACTGAAATTATTTATCATTAATTTTTTTCTTTTTCTATTCCAAACTACAATATACGCTGTTAGCAGTATCGTAAAGTAGAATTTGCCAACTTGGAATCTGGGATGAGCAACCACCAACCGATCAACTGAAAACTTACTCTTACTACTCATATTGGTTTATGCAGAAAAAAAAGGTAAAACGCAAAAAAAAGCGCACTGACAGCGTTCACCAATTATTCAGCAAGTTTCTCATGGATTCTTCAGTACATTAAAATTACACCATATTGTTCACCCTCCATTTGTGATTAAGAGGTTGTTTGATGTGAACCGTATATGAACAGAACAGAAGCTCAGGAATGAAATATCACTTACCGTCGTATACTTACGTCACATTATCATTACGGAAATATTGAATAATAACTAATAACCGTTTACAAATACCTTATATTAAACATGATCAGTTTTGATAAGAAAGTTGAAACAATTTTGCTGTTTACAATGCTTTTACAAATCTCAATATTGATAAATTGGAGTTTTAGCAAATTTCTCAGCAACCAAAATGAAATAATATATATCATTATGATACGCAATTTCCCATCGAAGCATCGACTGAGCTGATTTGAAGGTTAGCTAATGGAAATGAAATAAATATATGTTAGTTTTCCACAGACATAGCTGAAGTCCTGCAAACATCATATGCTTGCACAGAACGTTAGCTCAGCTTGAAAAAAAGAACATACCTTCAATGATCGATGATATTAAAGAGTAGAATTGAACGCGTTGCTTGTCTAGTGATAATCACATTGACCATAAAGAGAACATTCTGAAATGATGCATAAGAAAGAGTAAGTAAATTATGCAAACAGTACGTCATATTACCTTTGGTAGAATGACCAACTGTTTACTCTGTAACAGCGTAATGCCTTTTGAAAGTCTAATGAACAACTAGGAACAAGCCACGACATTAATTATTATTCAAAACCGTTTTCCAGATGCCCATCTATTACTGTTCGACTCTTAAGGCGCAAGGAAGTTCTAAAAAAATTTAAATAAACCCTATGAAATGACGCATTACTTTCAGATAAATTTCCATTTATTGCAACTTCTCTTAGTTTAAAATGTTTGAATTGTTTAAAATTGAACAAGGTTTGAACTGCACGTTAGGAAAATGTCGACAAGAGATGACGTACAATAAGTTTTTGAATATAATCCAATAAAATACTTTAATTAAATTAAAAATTAAAGTGTTACTTTCCTACTGCATTATTAATTATTATTCAGAAGACTAGTTTGAAAGCCTATCAAAACTGTATGCTCTTAATGACGCGCAAGTAACATTGATATAAATTTAAAAGGTATTTTATGAAAATTGAATGCTGAAATATTTTTATTGAAAAATTACTTATATATGGGATTACAAATGAAAAGTGTAACTAATCATGTCCTGATATTTTCGTAAGATAAATAAAACTGAAATTAACATCTTTGACTGATTAACTAATGTCTTTGGTCTTATTTGTGTGTTTGTTAATATTTTTTAGATTTTCATTGTTTGTGAGCTCCTTTTTTCTGATCTGGAGAATGTCAAATTATTCCTTTTTTAAAATATTTATTTGTGTAGTTTATTTATTGATTCAATAAATTAAAATTAATTTTTGAAGTTGCATTTAAACCCAATCAAACCTGGAACAACCTGTATAAAATATTCTCAATTTTAAAATCACAATTGAAGGTGGCC
>NW_003531713.1:0-1476 GCF_000181795.1 Trichinella spiralis
CCGATCCCTCACTCTGCACCCTGCAGCTTTGGCGAACAGTTCATACTCGTAGCATCGCGCGACCAAGTGACAAGTGCCAACGTCAAACGTCGACGTCCAAATATCCAGCTGGTCCAGCGGTCCAAAGATCGGCACCTCTCTGCTGGCTTGGACCATCGACGACGACACCAGCATCAACGACGCGTTGAAAACTGCATCCGAGCCGAGCAATTTTCGATCCTGGATCACCGCTTCTCGATCCCAATTCACTTGCAAACTGTTGGTCGTGGTCGACAAATCCAAACCGATTCGACTGGCGTAAAGCGCCGGGGCGACGGTCAGCAACTGTTCGTACGGTTCACTTTCGACCACGCCGTCCACCGAAGTCCAAACTTGGAATATGTACCGACGACCGGGTTCCAGTGGCAAAAACCAAACGCATTCGTTGAACAGCGAATGCGCTTCCAACGGCTGCAACTGCGCTCCAGACCAAGAGGAACCTTCCGAATAGCGAAGGCCGCACCCGTTACTGTAGCCGACCAATTCCGACAAATCCACGTACACTCGAAACGCCTGTTTCGCGAAACTCGGTTCCATTTTCAAGCTAATCGGCTTCGAAGGGCCTGCCCAATGGAAACATGATCGAACATTGCAAACAAACAAAGCTTATTCTCACTTATTATTGTTGAATAACGCAAAAATGGGCTGACCGCTTGGCTAGCAACACCCTGACGCACACTGCGCACGCTAATGTTAACACGCTGACCAGGACCAAATATTGCCCGAAGCATCAATTCCGGCGAAGCTGTCCAATACTATAAAAAACAACAATATGATTAATAATAAATCGATTTACTCTCCTTCGATAAAGATTCCAATAAATTTACATACCGTTCTGTTGTTGGCAGTCACTTCGAAACTGTCATTGTGAACACCGGCCATTTCCCAACGAAAAGTAAACGCCATCGCGCTGCTGTTGATCACTTTGAAATTTCGAGGTGCAGGTGGGACTGGCAAAACAAAAAATTATCATAAAAATTCAACTTTTCAAACATACACATTACATTTCAAAATTATTATTATTTCTCCTTTTTTTTGATTGAAAAGAAATTTCATGAGCGTTGCGTTGCAATATTTTACGTACATTTTTACAGTGAAATTAATAAAAACAGTTACAAAACAGTGGGAAAGAATTCGAGTGATATTATGGCTATGGAATATTTTGGAGCACATATAGTTTACAATTTTTAAAGAACCATTCATTTCAGCAAGTAATTAGGGAAAAAAATAAATTTTTTTCTTCTCTGATTCGAGATAAAAATTGCAAATCAAACTGCCGATCATCGATCAGCACTCAATATACGCATGGAAATACTGAAATTTTGCTCGAATAAAAAAAATTCTTTTTTTTAAAAATAATCATAAAATTTAAAAAAAGGAAAAAAAGAGAAGAAAAAAAACTAACCGGTCATGATGAGAAATGAAGTGGACGGTCGA
>NW_003531714.1:0-2371 GCF_000181795.1 Trichinella spiralis
GTAGCCAATCTGAGAGTCGAGAGTAGTTAAAATCTGATGATCGAGAAGCAGTCGAGTGTCATATGCTCATAATTGTGTATGTAATAGTACAAGCGAAAGTTCTGTGTTTGGCAGTTACGAGTAATCCAGTTATTTCAGCATAGATTTTTCAGACGTGTCGATGGTAATTGTGTATACATGAGCATGTTCGAGTCATGCCCAGATGCAAGGAGAGATAATAACAGGAGAAGAGAAAAACGTGCTGCATCAAACGATATGATTGCAGAGTAGGTTTCGCAAACGGTGTGAGTCTTAGACGACATTGAAGTGAATGAAAACAGTAATGATTTTATTTTTGGATGGTGCTCAATTTATTAAACACATCCAACTTGATGAAAATAATAATAATATCAAAGGAAGAACCGATCTCGAAGAAAATCACAAACAATCATCCACAGTGTTTATTTAACCGATTGCAGTAGGTATTTTTGGGCAGCTGTTGACCATACCCGTATTAATCACATCAATGTTGATGATTGTGTTCGGCATCAGGCGCCGCAGCGGTGTCCATTCAACTGCCACCGTTGTACCCACACTGTGGAGTCACATTTCCAAAAAGTACTATTATTAATCTGAACGATAATCAAGACCAAAAACAAAATCATGTGCCAACAGATTTCGTAGACCAGTGCCGTGCTGTTTAGAAATCTTGCGAAACAACAAACACGTTGTTTTGTGCTGGTGCTAACACTCTCCTATTTGTTTTACACTTATTTAGCACAAAATTCAGACAAATATATATTTTTTTTGGGGGGATGACAACAATAATTAATGCGTTCACTTCTACTCACTCCAATCCAATCTCTACCGTATACAATGTACATGCCTATCATTACTTAACTGTATTTCAAAAAATTTGATTACAATATAAATAAAAGAATATTTATAATCAAAAAAAATAAATAAAAAAGAAAACAACAAGAACGACAGTTAAAAACAATTGAACAAATTATATGTTTTTGATGAAAAAATTATAAACAACTTGATTGTAAGTTTTATCGGGTTGGTTGAAATACGGCATAGGAATGATGAAATTCAACAGCCAATACGGACCAAAGACAACTTCAATCCGTTGACGAATAGTCGGATGTTCTTTGCCAAAAAAGACGTCGGTCATTTGGAAATAGCCAAGCATAGAACGGCCGGTCAGAACAAACAACCACTGCGCGATGAAGAAAGAAACCGACGCGCACAAAGAGGAGATGGCGATGTAAAAGCAGATCAGACAAGTCATATCAAAAACCGAATATTGCCCATAAGCAACTGTCTTGACAATTACAACTGGCAAGAGATAGTCAATCCAACCGAACGGAAAAAATGGATGAAACGTTTCGGTCAGAAATCTTAAACAAAAAAAACACACACAAACAATGAACAACTTTCCAGTTGGTGGTCAACATTGTTCAACTAGCAAGCGAACGGAAAATTGCCTTACCTAAATGTAAAATACACAGCTAATGCTGAGCCGACGATTGACCAAAATAAAAACACTACAAAATAACGCTGATTTCCAAATCCCACACAACCACCGAGAAAAAAACAATGATGATCTTTTTTGAATACGCAATAATTGCACAATGGACAGTGATAGCACAGCTTGGGCACTTGGGCTCGACAGTGGGAACAATACCGCGTCTTCAAGCGTGCACTATCGTCGTTGGCAGGGGAAAAACCGCTCAACGGCAGCAGAGCTTTATTCTGACGAGCCAGAACGCGATCCAAACGGTTGTACTTGGCTCGGACGTTGAACATGATGCAATTGATTCCAGCTTCGGCAACAACAAAACTGCACAGTGCCGTAATTCGAGAAAGAGCATCAGCACCGTATAGTTTTGGACAAAAATAAAAAAGAACCATATAATACAGGCTTGCGAAAATGAACAGCAAATATGTCAATCCAAACCAATAGCCGCAACCTGCGCAGTGCTGTATAAAGTAGCGCTTGAATTTATTCAGCCAATACATTTCACCATTGATGAGCAAAAATCATTCCAACAATTTTTTACATTTTTCAAAATTCATTTCCATTTAAAAGAAAAGTGTTAAAACGAAAATTTCAAATAAACACCACAGCCCGATTTTACATTTACCTGTCGACTACAGCATCTTTAAAGATTATAAAGTTCCAACAGGATACTGTAACATAAAGTTCCAATAGGATACTAGTTAGAAATGTTCTGCGGCATCTTGGCAGGTGGAATTTCGCCTTCGCGGTGGATTTCGCGGCGATTTATTCGTGGTGAAGCTTTTAAATACATCCCTCTTCAAAAGGACGACAAACCGCTGGAAAATGTGCACGAGAACCCGGTATCAGAAAGAAAAAGGAAAGTGC
>NW_003531715.1:0-1154 GCF_000181795.1 Trichinella spiralis
ACATCATCATCATCATCAGTAGCAAAAGTTTGCCTCTGAAAATGTAAAATTATCAAATTGCAAAATTTGATTTTCCACTATTTTGAATAAAACCATTCAAACGTGAGAGTGTTTGGTTGGCTTTTCGAATAAATTTCTATCTAAATTGTGTCTAAGAAAAGAAAAATCGGAAAAACGCACCATACTGCATCCACGCGACATCAGAAGATCTTGATAAATCCAGCAGATTTCTTCAAGCACGGCAGTCTCGTGTTCTCGATTGGCCAACATGTAGTCGAGCAGATTGTTCACTGTATCTTTGACCATGTTGCGAATGTTCTTGCCGTCACAGTCGAGCGCTTAAAAAGCAAAGAAAAAAGCACAAACAGTACACTTTTCAACGTCCGCCGATAATCATACTAGGATAGCAGTCGTATATAGAATGGTTCGCGATAACATCCCTCGGAACTTTGGAACTGGTCACATGAATCAACTTTCCCTCCATGAAAGGCAAAACAACCGACGCACCGCTGATACAATGCCTCGTCAAATTCAAGCATTTGACAATTTGATTTCTGAATTGTTTGATTTCCACTTTCTTCAATCAATAAAGAGATCAGAAAGCGTCATTTTACTTTGTCAACTTTTCCGGCTGTTCCAATAAACGTAACTGCGGATAAAGAATCTTCTCGAAAATCCGACTCACCGCATCCACTTCAGCTTGACCAGGAAATTTCCACGTCATTTTGAAATTTTTACTATCAAATTGTTCACCCCATTTCTGAAATAATCAGAAAAAAATTATTATTATTATTATTAATTTCAAAATAATAATAATAATAATAATATCACCCGTATAGCTATGAAACGATCGACAGATTGATTCAACGCCTCTTTGTTCCTCTCCGCATCGTCCAATTTCACTTCGGTCAGCTGCATCAGTACAGTTTCCACGATAACGGAATAACAATTAACAGCAGTGGGCGCTTGCAACGGCAACAGCAAATCAAACAATTCAAGCATGTCGTCAACAAATTCAACAATAGATTTGCCTTGAAATCGTAAAAACTGAAACAAATTTTAATTTAACAAAAAACAAGCGATTGCTCAAGGCAGGCTTAGAAGAGCTTTGCACAATTTGTAACACGCTTTCAGCCCATACCTTTAGCCTGATC
>NW_003531716.1:0-1343 GCF_000181795.1 Trichinella spiralis
TGTCAACAGCTGCTGTTTTGATGTAAAACTGGGACTGGCACTGCTAATGTGTTACATCGTATTACATTTTCGATTTTGCCAGCCTATTCTCTGAAATTGTTCCTCGTATTTAATTTATTCCAACGTTTCTTTCTTTCGCTGCTGTTCACACGAGTTGCTGTTTTTCTTTCCATGTTTTATTTAAATTGAAAAATAAAAATATGGAATATTGTTTAAAGTAAACATCTGCGGTTATACATTTTGTGTAAATTGTATTAAATTTTTTTTCAATATTTAAAGTAAACCGACCACTGAGTTGAATAAACATTCAAGTTGCAATTGTTGTATTCGATGATAACCAAATGATAATCAAAAAGAATCAGTTGGGGATTTTGAAATCATTTTACCGATCAAAGCGGAAAGCAGAGAAGGATATTTTTCGTCTCAAGATCACTCCATTACGAGTGTGTGCATTTTCTTGCTCTAGCACCGCATATGCTCTGCCGAAATACAGTCATTGTTAATTATCTTCGTAAGAGCACAAATTGATCTTTCATGTGCAGCCAAAACATTCATTCCCATTGTTCGAACATTCGAATAACTGCGCAATATCAAAGGGTTCGCTGCCTGGATCAAGCAGTGAGTGATACCATTTTTTCAGAAAGCGTCTGCCTGAAGCATTGTGAAAATTCCAAACTTACCAGTATTATTTGGTTGAATTTATGCCTTGCGCATTTCTATGGCATCATGCTGCTCACAAATACTGAAATTCTACCTCCTGTAGGGTATCGTGAAATGTTTAATGAACATTCATTAAACATTATGTACTGACTTCAGATTATATACAAGGGTCTGTAAGAAATTTCTCAGATGCAGCGTAGCTGCTGTACAGATTGAACTGAAAATGCTTTTGGCTAGCTTAGGGAAATTTAATCCACATGTGTGTGGATCTAGTGAAATTTCAGAAAATCCTGTGATGAATTTTGACCTTGCTCATGATAATTGCTCGACAACTTTCTTTTACGTCAAGATAGTGAGCGCGGCTTACTGTGTAGCCAACGTAAAAGGATGTCATTACGGGTCAAATTATCAAAACAATGAATGTGCAGCGGACATGGACCGAGCTAATGAAATTTTTCCTGCAGAAAATGAAGAGGAAGAAAACTGAAGCTACTGTATGAAGAATAAGACATCAAAGATCAGAGGCGGAGTACGGTAGTGGTTGTTTACAGGAGCGGTTGGCAAGTTGCCAAAAAAAAGTGTGTTCGTTGTTACATCGTCGGATTGTTTAATAAAGTATATACTCATTGTTTGTTGTTTTATTGTCGCAATGCCATCAGGAAAGCGCGAGACAGAAAGGAAGG
>NW_003531717.1:0-1202 GCF_000181795.1 Trichinella spiralis
GTCAACCGACGTTGATCTTTCGATTCATTTCAGAGTATTTTTAGGTCATTCGACAGCCCTTTGCTTCCACCAACGGTACATCACAACAGCGCATTGGAATGTCATCAAGCCGCCAGAGCTTTCACTTCATTTTCACTAACATTCGGGGCAAAACGTATGCCTGAAGTGCAAAAATGAAATGTAAAAATTTAATTTTTAATTTGCAGGTCAATTGTACACAAAAAAAAACTTATTTTTAGAAGCATTTCGAATTTGTGCCAAGGTTAGTTAGTCAACATTCTTTCAGTTATTTAATAATAATTATCATCATCCACACTTGAAAAACTTATTTGATGATCATTTTAAAATTTCATAATAATTAGAACAATTTTTCAAGTTGAAAAGTAATGTTTTTACAGAAACATTTTTCCAATAACTTCTCATGCTTGTAAATAATCAGAAAATTTAATAATTAACATAATAATTATGATGACAAAGAAAACAAACAATGAAACAAAAAAATTTAATTTCTAGTTGCAAAACTAAAACAGCAGGAAGTTTTAATTAATAAATAAATTAACGAAAATTAATTAGCTGAAAATAGAACATATACTAACCTCCTTTACAAGGGGTACGATGTTCACTGTGCTGACAACGCCAAGCTTCGATAATTTCCAATTCACCGTTGTCACGTTTTATCGGAAAACTGATGTAGAGCATTTTGGTTGGCTTTTTGATCAGTGCCAAAATACCCAGAATCAGAGATCGCTTCTGCTCTGATGTCATCTTTTTGAATTGGATCTCAGTTTCCATGAATTTTTCCAACACTGTACAGCCACGATCGAAAAAATGCTCAATCATAGAAAAATAGCTCGGATCAAGCTGTTCCTCTATTGGTTCCATCATACTTTCAGATATTCTTTTCAAACTAAACAAAGAAAAATGAAATTTCAAAATAATTAATAAAATTTGATGAAAATTTTAAAGAATATTCTGTGTGCACTGTGTAAAAGATACAGTAGGAAAGAATGGCGAATAAATCGATCGCAAGCAAGTGCAATGCAAGCAGAACAAATGAATAAATGCTATTTGTCAAGAAGAAGAAGAAGAAGAACAGTGATACAGATATGGCAAAGTTTACCACATCGGTAAATGAACACTGATGCAGCTGTATGTATCATTCACGGTTCCATTGCACACAAAATGCAAAGACTGCTAATTTT
>NW_003531718.1:0-1051 GCF_000181795.1 Trichinella spiralis
GACGATAAGTCAAAATAAAAAAATAATGGTAAAAAATTCTCACCGGGGATTTGGAATAGGGAATCCATTGATGAAACCAAGAAGTGTTAAAGCAAATTCACAGCAGAATATCTACGAAAATTTGAAAATATCACAGGCTAGAATGAATTGCATCAAAAACAACACTAACGGATTGCTATGTCCATATAAGGCTGGAATGAAATTTCCATTCAAAAAATGTTATGCCGTTTCATGTGAAGCGTCAGGTGGTCAGAACGGGCGAATGCTCTTCCGCAAATGGCACAGTGAAATGGTCGATCTCCCGTATGTTTGCGCACATGTCGAGTTAGTTCGTCTGATCGGGCAAACTTCCAGCCACAGTCTGGCCAGTTACAAGCGTACGGCTTTTCACCTGTGTGAATTCTCATGTGGGCCTTCAGATGCGAAGACTTAGTATAAGTTTTCACGCATCCTGGATGTGTACAACCATGAGCTATATTTTTTTTGCAACGTTTGGCACGTGCTTTAACAGGGCGTTCGTTGTTGCAACAATGTGTTTGCAACATTTCACAGCTAGAGATTGATTTCTAAATAAAAGAAAGCTAAGATTGTAAAATTGCCAATTTTAAAACTTGAAACTTAAATTTCAAAAAAGTGCAATTGAAACAGAAGAATCATCGAATTAATAACTGCTTTATAATAATAAACAGTATTGTTTTTCATTGTACTATTCTACTGTAACAATGAACAAATAACTACCTTTGTCATCCTACTGTAAAATTCTACAAATGTAAAGTCCGTTGGATAGATGTGACCCTCTAGTGGATGTTTGAAAAAAAACCAAAATATACTAGGGCACTTTTTGAATCGACTATAAATTTGATTGAACATAATAACTTTTGTTCCACCAAATCAATCCAGTGACATAAGTGTAGGATAGAATTAAAAATGCTTTTTTCGCAGATGACATGAAAAAATTGAGTAAATTTAAAATAGAATTATTTTTTCTTATACGCACATCCTCCATACAGATCAGAATGTTGAGTTGATTTGATTTGTTGAGTTGACGTAA
>NW_003531719.1:0-1849 GCF_000181795.1 Trichinella spiralis
TCATTGAAAGCAAAGTATAGATAAATAAATAAACAATTACTGATCGCTAACGTTAAATTCAATCAACTTTCATCATCATTATTATTATTATTATATCTGCACAAAAATCAAAAAATATCTTTCATCACTGACACAACAACAAGCAGAGAAAAAAACAATTCTGCTGTTGTTGTTGTTTATTTGTTTACCTTGTTACTTTCAGCTCTGGTAGTAGTAGTAGTAGCAGTGGTGCCTTGTTGTGGAAGAGCAGAAACGTCGCCTGAAGATTCTTGGATAACCACCGTCGGTGGAGGCTTGTTCGACGGAGCTTGTTCGGTCGGCAACGGTCCGGCACCGTCCGACTGACGCTTGCCCACGACCACCGTGCCGACGACCTGCTTGCGAAGTTTGTTGCCCATTGGTCACTCGCAAACCAACTGCACATGCACGCACACACACAAAAACACACGTACCGTACCTCCTCCTGTTGGGTTTTCGACGAAATAAAAAACAAATACTAAGAGCTAGAGATGATGATGAATTTTCACATTATCTGTTTTTTTCAGAAATCAAACAAACAAACAAACAAACAAACGATATTATTTGCATAAGTTCTCGAAGCGAAACGCGCGATTCTTCGATGGAAAAAATTCTGAAGGCTAACGACGACGAAATTACATTTGAAAACAAAAAAAATATAAAAAAACGGATCCAAATAAATAAATAACTGAAAAAGAAAATACAACTAATTCGTCGTGGAGAATAATGATGAATCAGTAAGATGGAAAAGTGAAAATAACGGCAATAATGCCTGCGCCATCGTTGCTGTTGGCGAAGGTGAAGCTGAAGCTCGAAAAGCTCCAAGCTGTTGTTGCTGCTATATAAAACGCTAAACGTTGAACGCTAAAAATGCTAAATGCCAGTGTTGTTGCTGCTACTGCTGCTGCTGTTAATCATAAATGATAGATCAGATCTTAGAGCTGGAACAGCGGCAGCAGTTTATATGAAAAACGAGAAACAAAAGCGCTGAAAAGCTGGTCAGCTGTGGCCCTCAGAAATCACCTTAACCTAACCAGCTGCTGCTGCTGACCAGTCGACCAACCAACCCGACCGCCGACCGACTGACCGATCGACCAGTTGACCAACCAAAAAATAACCAATGAACCAACCAACCAACCAACGAAAAAGAAGCTTTTCAAAAATTGCTTTTGCCATAAGAAAAGTCCACTTTTTTGAAGAAAACATAAACAAACAAACACCAAGTTGTTTATTACTTCTTCTTCTTATGTACGTGCATATGCAGATTGGTTGGAAAATAAAATAAGACTAAAACTGACTGCTTGGATGAAGCATGGAAAAATTAATCTGACAATTTATAATATCAAATGAAAAAAAGAATCCAACGCTCTCATCTTACCTGGTTTCTTCAAGAAACAAACAAATAAACAACAACAACAACTTTTACAACACACTGCTACTGGTCGTTTGTGCTTGCAACATTATGCTTGACAGTGACAATTTTCCGTGCAGAAAATACTATTATACTACCCGTCTCTTTTGAAATATCATCAACAGGCACGGGAGGTTGGTTTCCTGGTGTTCCCATAACTCTTGGCAGCTTTTCGTTTTCTGTGCAACCGCTACTTTATATTTATCCTCATTGTATCTATCCATCCACCTTTGTAGGTCGCAAAAACAAAACACAGTCCATTGAAACACCTCCCATGAAACAAGAGAATATATTCAGACGACCTCCCCATTCTTAGATTAAAATAAACAGCGTTGCAAAAAACCATAATAAATACTGATTGATATTATAATTATAATATGTCGCTTGTTACTACAAACTTCTGAATTACCAATTTCAAAA
>NW_003531719.1:3308-4127 GCF_000181795.1 Trichinella spiralis
ATTTTCAAAAAAGGACTTTTTTTAAACACAGTTACTAATTACAAATATTCCAACCATAATAATTAAAAGTAATTTCATAAATTAAGCAAAAAATACCCAAAAAACACCTACATATATTTTTAAAAAAGTTTTCACTCTCTGATGAAGCTGCACTATTGATGATTCAAAAATCAACTTTTAAATAAGCAACACATACATTTATGGTGAAACATTTACTGCCGCAAAGTTTTATCACATTTACAGACTATAAAACAGCAAAATTTAATAAAATATACATTAAAGCAACTTCCTCAATAACAATACTGCAATTGTAAATGTTCATTTTTAAAATTTGCAACTAATAATAGGCCATGAATAGGTATTAAAAAGCATGCTGCCAGCTAAAAGCTAAATGGATCAATAATTTAAATGATAATCTGCTAAAATTCAATTGCATCATTCACGAAGTTATTCCAAATCTTGAAAGAAATTACTGAACCGACAATTTAAAAATTAAAAGTTCAATTTCTATGTAAGAGTTGAATTATTTGACAAGTATCGTTCTTGTCAAATTGCCGATCAAAATTACTGATTACGATAAAACAGAACGTCAGCATTAAAATTGTTCAGATAGACTGTTCATTTCCTATAATTTCCTAGTAATGGATGATTTTTGAAAATGTAACCCATTTTAAAATTCGAAACACTGACAAGAAAATTTTTATCATCTGAAGCATCATACACTTCCTTATAAACCTGACAAAACCCTGCATACTCTGTGTGTTCACATGGTCAAAGTTACATCAATCAACTTGATAATAAAAAGCAAAAATGAAAACA
>NW_003531720.1:0-1040 GCF_000181795.1 Trichinella spiralis
GAATTTTTATTTTTAAAAAGGTTCTGATGAAATATCTAATACTCAGAGATATTTTTTTGTAATATGACCCGTATATGGTGGATGTACATTGACACACTTAAATTTTTTCTGCACATAAGTTACAATATGATTGTGTATGATCTTTACAAATGTATTTTTGGCATTTTTTACAACGTACGCTTGTCTTGTTGTCACTTGAAACACACAATTGACATCGGGCACTTTTTTTACCACCTGTATCCGTATCAGTGATACCGCTTGTAGATGACTGCTCTGCATCTTTCCGCATCCGTTCAACCGCCGATTTTGCTGCTGCTGTTCTGGGCAGTGTTTTGCGCCACATCATTTCTGGTTGCACTAGAGCCTTGCCAAGTTCTTCCAGGAATAATCGACGCTTATGCAGCCGTTCTAAATTTTATGCTGAATGTTTCACTGTCCATAGAACGTAGGCGTTGTATGCCGATACGTCGATGATGTAAAATATGACTAATGGCCATCGTGCAGATATTCTTTGGCAAGAATACGTTGGTCATTTTGTCTAAATTATCCACACCACCTTTAGTATTACTATAGTGTAGAATAATGTCAGGCTTGCTTCCCTTTCTGTCGCAAACCTGGTTGCCATTGTGCATAGTACTTGGAACTATAACATTCTTGTTCTTTTTTGGGAGGTATGATACGATGGTGCAATCTTCAGAAAAGGCAAATGTTGAAAAGTTCAATTTTCTGCCTTGTAGTTGCAGCAGTTCCTGGGTAGCTCTGGCTTGTTTTTTTTACAGTTCCAACCAAAGTCAAATTCTTTTTTTTCAGTTCTACCCCCAGTGCATACGAAGTAAAAAAGTTGTCACATGTAACATTATCACCTTTTAGCCCCTTTACCATGTCGAGAACCACTCGCATCCCTTGGTACTTCGCACGAGTTCCACTTGACGGCTTGCCAGTGTATATTTGCATATTCCATGCGTAGCTTGACTTTCAGCAACAGGCTACCCAAAACTTATTGCCATACTTTGCCGGTTTCTTGGCATGTACTGTCTGAA
>NW_003531721.1:0-1405 GCF_000181795.1 Trichinella spiralis
CAGATACAGCTTATCTCACATATCACAAAATACACATATTTCATTTCATGTGGCGCTCTTCCTGTCATTTCTACCTGTTTTGACATTTTTACTCTGGAGCCACTGTTCTAAATTTCATTTCCACATCAAGATTTTCAGTGGCTCAGGTTCCGGAATGCACTTGGCGATCATCTTCTACCGGCGATCTCGAAATATCCTTCCATATACACGTTTCCATGCTGGTGGAGCATGTACTTGTGGGTAAGAAACCAAGCCACCTCTTTACTCCAATGACAAACTAGCATATGGGATCACTCGAGCAGCCAGAATGACTTCTTCCGCAAGATGACGATGCTGTTTGTTTCACGGCCCGGCTTCAACTTTTAGACAGCCTCAGCCGCTCATACCATCCTCATTCTTCACTGTTTAAGCAACTCATCGGTCTTGAGCAACTTCGATTGAGAACATGTTTCCTGTTTTCATTTGAATTTGCCTTTCATTCAAGGCAAATGCGATGCTCAGCAACATTCGTGGAAGTGATGTGAAAACAAGTGAAACATGCGTCACAACAAACGAAAAACAGTCGTCACTATACAACCATTTTCCATTTCCTCATGACATAAAAACGTTATTGCTTTACCGGCAATCAATGACGTCATCTCTTCTTCATTTGAAACTGTTACGCTGTCGATTGTATTTTTTATCATATTTATAATGATTGATCAAAAATTTGTCACACACAAGCCCGCACACACACAAACACACACACAAATGAACAGCGCAACGCAACCACCGCACTGAACACAACGTCAAACGAGAACTGCGCTCGCTCGCCTGCCACGGCTTCTCTTATACTAGCGTGGTGGTGCGTCGCTTCGCATTTCGTCGAAAATTTTCCAGCGTAGTCTCTTTTCGCTCACGCCAAACGTGATTGGTAGATACAGAATTTTCAATTGCTCGATGGTCTCTTTTAGCTCACGCTGAACATGACTGCTTTGCACGGAATTTTCCAGTTGCTCGACCGAGTCTCTTTTAGCTCACGCCTGCCGTTATTTACATACGAGACTCGTCTAATGAAATCGGCTATGAGAAGAGCGCGTAGGTCAGAAGATCTGCCGCTCAAATTACTGTGGTACAATACACTCAATATGACTGTACATTCTGATGAACCACCTTAAATTTGCATACTTTTTGTATTATTACAACTCATCTTTACATTTTCTTACCGTTTACGTGTTTGTTATCCTTATTTTTCAATAAACAGTGCTTTCTATGAATTTGTTGTTGCGAGTTGCGTGATTTTAACTAATTAATGTACAATTAAAATGCATTACAACTCATATTGTATTCACATTTCTTTTTTACGTAATAGCTTGGTGGTGTGTAGCTTCGCATTTTGTCGAAAATTTACCCGCGTAGTCTCTTT
>NW_003531722.1:0-1198 GCF_000181795.1 Trichinella spiralis
CTTTTATATTTTATTCCACATCCTTGCATCACTATTAATATTACATTTTTAGAATCAGTTTTTTTACTATATCTCGAAAAATACACAATCGGGCAACGTGGGACCAAATACATTGATGGTTTCTAATTTTTTCATACATCTTAACCCTATTTTTGGAAAAAAATAGGTTTTATGAAAATTTCGAAATTTCGTGGGCTATGGACTTTGCTGTTTTCGCGTTTTGGGTGAAAAATGTTTTTTTCTCAATTTTGAAATCTTTTTTTGGCTATGGTTATATATGGATAGATTAGAGAATTGTGCAAAGTCTGATTGAGCACAATATAATTCTTGTGGAAAATTTGCTTTTAAAGTTGACAGTTTGTCTATCTTAATACACAGAAAAGTTGCCCATCGTTAACTTTCTTTAAACTGAACTGGAGTTTGTGAGATTCAGCTAATGAACCATTCTTGGCATTCTACTGCTATAATATGTCAAAATACGCATCCTTGTGCAATATATTTTAGTTTTCAGGAAACCAATTTTCCGTCATTTTCAGCCCATTTCCATTAAGTTGTCAAAAGTTGTTTCAGACCTAGCTAAATTGAGAATTATTCATTTAATGTACAGACTTTCTATTAATTTATTACTTTATAATCATCAACTGAAAGTCATTTCTAAGGATATTGCTCTTAATTGTCGATTAACACCTAATTGTCTTAACGTATGCTTAGTAAATATTTGCTCTGTTTGAAACGTAATCATTTCATGGATTACAATGCTGTTCATGATTCGTATCATTACATAACCTTCTCATTGATACCAAACCTGCGGCTATTTTGATTTATTCTCGTTCTCAGCACTCCTTGAATTCCACATAACAAAATCAGCCTTAAATATAGTATTTGTTTTGATAATAATTAGTTCGAAATGGAATGAACATAATCAGACTAACAACTGAGGATGAAACAATATCTCTGTGCACAGATTTGGTTCGAAATCAAAAACACTAAAAGCATGTTTCCACTAAATTCGAGCGACTTATTTATTGCATGGTTGATCACGAACTACACTTTTACGTAAACTATGGGTATATTCATTTTCAGTAACACGTATTCGATGATTTTTTCAGAAAATTAATAAAATATTTAGTATTCGCTTGTCACATTTACAAATAGAAACAACCCCCATTGGATAAAATTGCATTTACATATATTATTT
>NW_003531723.1:0-698 GCF_000181795.1 Trichinella spiralis
GGCAGATCGAGGGCCACACGAAGCAGATCGAGGACACACGAAGCAGAACAAGAGAAGACAAAGTCCTGGGACCCCAATTCTGTAGGTCTGGGATTGGGATACTTCGAAAGGGTGAAGTTATCCCATAGTTGTAATTAAGTTAACGACCAACCTACATGGCTGAGTTTTGAATTAATGCAGTACTTGGTCTTTCACGCAGCAAAATTTATGTATGCAACTGCTTCATGTGTCGAAATAATTTTTGATTTTCGTTCATTTTGCAATTTTTGTTTTTCTTTTCTTTTAAATAGTTTAATTTTGTACCATTTCCATAGCAAATTCTTCTTATTTTATTTTTATTTTTAATTTTTTTCTCATTCATTTAAACTTAATTTTTACCTACTTTATACATTATTGAATTTTAATCTTATTTTTTATACTTATTTATTTACTTATTTTTTTTATATTTATTTATTTTATATTTTATATCTTATTCTTTACAATTTTAATTTTGTAATTTTTGTTTTTATTTACTTACATAACTTAATTTTGTACCATTTCAAAGCACATTTTTTTCTTTATTTTTATTTTTCAAACTGTTAAACTTCAGACATTCATTCAAACTTTATTTTCCCTTACTTTATTTTATGCATTTTATTGACTTTTTAATTTCTCACCTCATTTGTTATTGCTTTTGATTCTTTTCTATTTTTACTTTT
>NW_003531724.1:0-1285 GCF_000181795.1 Trichinella spiralis
AATAAAATGGCTTCTAAAGGTGCTATGTGCCTATGTATTCTAATAAAGTAGAAATGAGGTTCATCAGTCTTTCTTAACTGGCACTGACCGTTTTCTTTAAAAGAACAAATTCCACCCATATGAAACATTCTGTTTATGGTAGTAAGTTTTATTTTAAATGTTCATGGGAGTGTTTCAAATATTTTATCCTTCCAGTTTTGCTGGATTATAATCTTGTTTGGATTATTTGATCACGATGGTTTCAGGAATTCAAAATGTAAATAATAAAATGATATGTTTAGAAATGGAATACAATCTCATAAACTAACATTTCATGTGCTATTCATCCGGTTGTAGCATTAGTAAATTTCGATACCTCGATAAGATAAGAACAACAATTTTCATCGTTTAGTATGTATTTCCATTTGGGGTGTGTGATTAATCTCCTCCGGGGTAAACGTTAGTACAGTCCACCAAAGGCAATGTCACATTATTCTATTACCTTGAGCTAGAAATTGATCGATATTTCAGAATGTCATCGTAATGGCCGTATCGTTCATTTTGATAAAGATTATTAGTCCAGAAAGGTGCACAAGTCTCGTATTCAGCATCAACTATAAATGGCAAGTTGATTTCATCGTTAATCAGTATGTCAGTGTGATGAAAATCTTTAGGAAGCCTGTCCCCGTCAGCGCTTCAGGATTCTCTATAATTAAAAAGTAAGCATCGTTTTAGAACTGTGATCGTATTGTTTGTACCTAGTATCAAACAATTTCTTACAAAATGCATTTCATTTCTCTTGATGTAACTGCAATGGCAGCACACATACTAGTTGTTATAGAAAGAACTATTCATATAAAATGTTCTTTTCACTATTCAATGTATAATGAATAGAAAGTTGTCAGCTCACTTCGTTTGTATGCAACGTTTTAGAACTTCACTTTGCTATTCACGTTGTTTGCAATGAGTTATTATGCAATGAATGTGATATAATGAATCATTGAATGGATGCAGAATTTTGTTTCAAAAGTAACTAAGTAATATGTTATGGATATTTATCCAACATCAAATACTTTTCGGTAATCACTGAACACCCTACTTCATGCGCTATTGTAATGGCAATAAAATAAGAAAAGCGGGAAACTTTCGTTTACGTTCTTTCCACTTATAATACTTATCAGTCAAAATTCTATATGTTAATATAATGTATTACGCGTTGTATTCAGTTTCTTGAATTTCATCTTTTGTTTCACAGCTTCTGAAAGAATTTATTAGTTTTATTGGTATGATCGAAGGGGGAATTTTG
>NW_003531725.1:0-1990 GCF_000181795.1 Trichinella spiralis
CATTTAATTCATTCTATTTATTTATGGGGTTATAATAACAAAATTATTATTTTTAATTCATAGTTTGTTCATTAAATAAAATTATTATATTTATGTGCTGTGCTTTATAGTTTTGTCGATAAATTTGTTATAAAGTATCTAATATAAATTTGAAATTTTTGAGTTATAGCTATGCGTTATTATTATTAAGAATATGAAGTTGAAAAGACTGGCATATGTTTGTTTGAAATCATTCTTTAAAGAAAATTTTTATTTGCACAATTCATTAGTTAATAACTTTTTTAAACTGAGTTAAACTTTTTTAAACTAAATTACGGTTTTACTGTATTAAGGTGCTTTTTTATATTAACTAAGAATGCACCGTTTTTTAAAAATTATGTTTTATATTGCAAATTATTATGATTGAAAAGTGTATTTACGATATTTCTTGTTCTTTGAGGTTTAAAATTAAGATATATGAAAATAATGAGCTGTTCTTTGATTTATACTATTGTATTAAGCTGCAAAGATTGACTTTTTTCATAATAGGAAGTTAATGTCACGAACGCAAATTTTTGAATAGTTCAAGATATTCTTTCTGTTGCATTTATTTGTCAAAGCAATAAAATTTTGCGTAGAAACGAAATGCTGTAGAAATTAGATTTTTTTTGCTTTGTAGATTTTTAAATTAAAATAAAATAAAAAGTTAATAGGTTGAATATATTTATTATTTTAAACGAGTTGTCTTGTTGTTTCTAGAAGACACTGTAAACTGTTGAGATTATTTTCTTTTTTTCAAATTATTGTAATATACTGAACAGCAGTTATTCTTCGCTGCTCTCAGAGGACTCAGGTAGCTAAAATTGAAATACATGAATCCGCCTCTTAGCAAATAATAGAATAAGATTCAGCATCCTGTATATAACCATACTTCAATTTTTAACAGTTCTCATCAGTATAGTACTACTAGATTATCATTAATTAATAAAAACTTGAAAACTTCTTACTCTCACACTTTTAGCAAGACAAGGGTTCATGCAGTCTGAGTAGGATGTGTATGCACTAAATGTGTCCTTTCCAGTTTCAATAGACTGTACAATTTTCTGCGTTTGTGAGCTGCAAACTTGCTTTTCGCATTGATCTAATTTATCCTGTTGAACTTTCAGAGCATTTCTCTGAAATGAAAGATGATTATACAAAGCAGTGCAGAATTAATGAAGAATACGCTTACATATCGAGGAAATTGAGAGAGTTTGACGTTCAAAATATCTTGAAAATAAGAATGATTAGTTAATTTTTTAAAATTCCCCAATGCATCTTTCCAGACAACCATCATTTCATTTCTCTTAATTTTCACGGCTTTTGCATTTTCATTCAGCAACCTTTCCGCAGAATTTTTATCGGAATAATGTATTGCTTACTGCTTATTTAAATTTTTAAAACATTACATGGAGATCTTTTATAAAATTTTTAGTAAATATTTTGAAATTAATTACATGCATTATTTTCATAAGTTATAATTGATACAAAATGCTTTCATTTGCACAGAGCAGTGAATTTTCATTAAAAATCTTTATAATTTCTCACTTATCTCATTTTTTTATTAAGACTTTAATTTTTTCTTTTTAAAATAATGGTGAACTAAATATATTTTTTCAATGTAATTTTTATATTATTTATCTTTTTTTCCAAAAACAACAAGTGTTACTTACGCTGATCTGCTGCCCTAAAAGTAAAAATAGACTATATTCTACAATACACAGTAAGCATTACAATTATTATTTGTAAAAAATGAAATTACAATGTAATTTAATTATTTCATAATCATTGTTTGGTTGCATTTTTTTAAAGTGAAAACTCGTTGTTGTGACCTTTATATTTAAACTAAAACTGAACACTCTATTTTTCATTTGTAATCGACTATAGTGTAATGCGAGCTGAGCACCATGAATGACGACTGTATATTTGAATTTTTGAAACTTTGACTTTTTTGCATATAAAATGTTAACGT
>NW_003531726.1:0-865 GCF_000181795.1 Trichinella spiralis
GTGGTAACTATTCCGGAATTCTTTAAATATTCGGCAGGTTAGGCGTATATATAACAGAAAGAGGAGGAATTTGGGACAAGAGGATCATTTAGGAAATCGCTATAAACAGCAAGGATCATAGCAGTTGATCCTTGGAAAAGTCGAAAATAAGCGAGTGTTGGGAAAAAGAGTCCGTCGGATATGATAATATAAATTAATCATAATTAACCTCGTCGCATGTCTCATGAAAGTCAATATAGGAAAGAGAAAGGATTTAACTCGCAGGATGATGTGATATTTGTAGGAGAAAGGGAAAACGAAATAAACCAAGTGATTTTACATAAAAGCAATAAATTTCCCTTTTATGATTATTTATCCAAGAATTACGTATTACTTTCTACAGCCAGAGATCGTGATCGTAGTGGCAATTGTGCCTGAAATGCATTTTTGTAATACAGTAATCTTCAAATTAAAAAAATTTTATTTAAGCAATTTTATTGATTGCAAACGATATAGAAATAAGAATTAATTGAAATGAACAAAATGAATTACACTTTTCATTTAATATTGCATTACTTCTGTCAAACAATGGTACCTTTACAAGCAAGCAATTCTGTCAAATATCTTGTTAAATAATTAATGAAAATAATTCAAAGTATCTGTAATTAACAATTGTACAATATTGTTTCCATATATGAAGAACGAATTCTTTAATACATTGTACTTCCCCCGAGGCACGGCTTTTGTTTCCCATTGCTTGTATGCAAATATGTCAAAAAAATAGTATAAATACTAATCAAGGAAGCATTCGTTTTTCATAAATTGTTAATTTATTTTATTTTAACCGTTTGAAATTAATTATTTTAAAAAAAATACAACATTTAAA
>NW_003531727.1:0-1793 GCF_000181795.1 Trichinella spiralis
TGGGTTTAAGTCGAATTTTCATAAACAGATCTACCGCCACTTTATGAATTGAATTTCATGGGTGGTTACCGTAATGCTTTGTTTTTGTTAAATATCAGGTGCTGCTAGTGGTCAATTGAATGAGTCAGTCAAAATCTGATGTTTTAATGTTATTTAAAAAAATTAAATAGTTCTCAAACGTATCTATTTGACAAAATTATAATTTTCATTAAAAAATTGTTCTAAAGAAAAATAAGCAAAATGACTTTTTTCATTTGCATTAATCAGAAATCCACCCTGGAAAATATGAGAGCGTCTATTCGGGTTTATGTCGCATGGCGACTTTGTGAAGTTAGATATGATCTTGCATAGAGTTAAAGTTGTAGTGTGTGATATTATTTATGCGGGAAGCCATTAACCAGAAAATATGTTTGGTGTCAACATAGAATTGGTCAATCTCTGGGACTTAATGCTTCATTCAGTAGCATGAACTGTAATACAATATACAAGGTGTAACGGGCCGCTACCTCGAGCAGGCTCGTCCGCTTCTTCCACCGGGTTATTGACGCGTCCATCGCTATTTGGCGACGGGCCGGTATTCACTGGTGCATTTCCCTTCCGTTCTGTCTCGCGCTTTCCTGATGGCATTGCGACAACAAAACAACAAGCAATGAGTATATACTCTATTAGACAATCGGAAACCAGGATCGACGACGATGTAAACACCAACTACCGTACTCCTCCTCCGATCTTCATGTCTTATTCTTCATACGGTAGCTTCAGTTTTCTTCGTCTTCATTTTCTGCAGGAAAAATCTCATTAGCTCGGTCCGTGTCCGCTGCAAAGGCATGCAAATAAAACAAACTGTACAGCAAATGAATGAAATAGAAAATACAAGCAATGATAGTGCACCGGATTTTGTCATTGTTTGCCCAGCAGTGATTCGCTTGTCGATTGCCAGAATCGCAGATTTTGTGGCCTGGCCAGAAGTCGTGGATATCTCTGGGCACGGCTGTAGTACATTGTGTTTCGAGCCCGATCCCATGATAGAAAATAAACGGCAGTATCTTAGGTAGTGGGAACAATGCTTTCCAGCTCATCATAAACGTCTGTTACTGGCCTCGGATCCACTGAAGCCAGACGTTTCAATTGCATTGTATACTTGGTGCATTATTGCTTATGCATTTTATTCAGGTTTAAAATTACAACTTCTTTCGTGAACTTCAAAATTATTTTATGCTCTCTCTTCAAAGCGCGAACTTATAAGCATAAAACACATAACGAGCATCGTAAAAGCAAAAAAATGCTTTGTTTTTCGGCTTAACATCTCTGTGTGATGAGTGATTGATACACTGTTTGGACACAATACAAACTCTGCAACGAACACTTCGTGTCGGTGCTCATATTACTAATTCAACCGGTATCAGACCACGTGCATTCGGCCGTATCTGTACCCATGGCAAGTGTTGTTATAAAAATATGTAAGAGAAGTGCTCCAATGTTGACAACTGGAAGTTTATTTTAAATTACTTCCATAAAAGCAAATGATGTATGAATAACATCGAGAAATTACTGCAAGCTGATACCATTGCTTTGATTATCGACACAAAAGTCATGCTTGTAACAACAAACCAGTTACATTTTAGCTTGCTAGCATCAGTGACAAATTGTAATTTTATTTATTTACATAAATGATCTCAGTTAAACTTAAAAAAGGTAAAAGAAATTATTTGGCTGCGGGACTTGCTGAATTTTCTGCAAGGGACGATGTGTACTTTACTACTGTATTTTATACAGTCTTTACTCTTTTCCTC
>NW_003531728.1:0-781 GCF_000181795.1 Trichinella spiralis
AATAGCACACAAGTTTGTGTCTTCGAACAGGCCAACCAGGTAAGCTTCAGCCGCTTCTTGTAAAGCTAAAACTGCTGACGATTGGAATCGCAACTCAGTTTTGTAATCTTGAGCAACTTCCCGAACCAAACGCTGGAATGGCAGCTTTCTGATCAACAGTTCTGTACTTTTTTGATAACGCCGAATTTCACGAAGAGCCACTGTCCCTGGACGATAGCGATGTGGTCTCTTTACTCTATCAGCATTGGTGGCAATCATCCGAGCCGCTTTAGTGGCCAATTGCTTACGTGGGGCTTTTCCACCAGTACTTTTGCGAGCGGTTTGCTTAGTACGCGCCATTTTTACTCGAAAACTCTCAACTGAGAGCAAAATAAATGTTCACTTCTTTATATACATAACTGCAATTGACCTTTAACTGTAAGTGGTCAACTGAGTTTTCAAAAATGATTGGCTGGGGAAAAAGGCGGGAAACGATTTGCGATGGAGGTTTTTCCTTGCCCCTTTCAGCTTACACAGTTTTTAACAATAATTTCAAATGTTTTATAAACAATCTTATTAGTTTACAGTATCCCATTAATGCTTAAACATTCGGTTAACTGGTAAAAATTACCTTTATGTACGTGAAAAATATATTTTAACAAAAGTATAATTTTTATTTACTGAATTTCATCGATTTGAATAAAAATAAATGTGGCCTGAAAAGGACCGTTGGGTTATTATATTTACTTAATATGCTGGGCAACCACAGTTTACCTTCCACTGTTGTACTTGCTAACAGCTT
>NW_003531729.1:0-1166 GCF_000181795.1 Trichinella spiralis
AATATAGGTGGTATTTCGAAAATTGCCAAAATAATTTTGAAAAATTTGTGTAAAAATACGTTTAATACTGTTGTTTTATTTTTTTTATACCCAATAAACATTGAAGACAAATCATATTTTTTCAAAATCATGTAATTTGAATTTAGCAAAAATGTTTAAACTTGTGAAAGGAACTTTAAACAATGAACTTTAAAAGGCTCTTTAAAATGTATCTTACATTTTAAAGTGTCTTCATTATAAATGGCATGATATAAGAAGATTTCATTATTTTCTCGTTTTGACTGCGATGAAGTGTCTTTTTTGCCTAAGTTCTCTCCGATCAAATTTGGTAAGTAGTATTTTTAGATATCTTGATGAATTAATAATCATGGTTACTGAGAGAAAGAAATTATTCCAATTCTAATTTATTAATTTCTTTGTTGATTGACCTGAATTTGTTCTACAGTGCAATTTTAGTATAAATGTACTTATAAAAAACTAGGCATTTTTTCAAAACCGCTGAATATTTATATTTTTCTAAAGCTTTACTTCAGTTGAATTTCTGATGGTAAACTTTTATTTGATTAGAAGGGAAACATTTATTGTTTAATAAAGTCCCGTTAATACTTTCATCAGTTTCTGATGCAGTTTATTTTATTCATCTAGAAATCATCACATATTTGATATTTAAACAGAATATTTTTAGACTGTGCTGATGGCGGTGACTAAAGTTTCACTGGTCGTGTCAGTAATCTGTTTACTTATGGGAGGAAGTGCTGATGGAGGTTGCCCGGTTTCCAGCAGGTGGGATAATTATGGAGGAAGAAAATTAGATGATGGCGGATGCCTAACAGTAGTCGATATGTTCGAAGTGAAAAAATTCTATGGACAAGTCACTATCGAGGATTTACATCGATTCTGTGCGAGTTCCTTCAAAGGCGGAAAACTACTGTCTTTCACTGATTCTCAGAAATTGCAAATGCTTGATGGTGTCAATTTTAAACAAGCTGTAGCATGAATCTAATATTCTAATACATCCTGAGCTCACAATCTATGATATCAATATTACAATGAAGAAATGTGATCATGTTGAATAGTGCGGTCAGACTGAGAGACTATCATGTGATGGTTATCCGTATGATTACATATTCGAACGAAAGATGGTACAGATGACTGCATGCATTTTC
>NW_003531730.1:0-1194 GCF_000181795.1 Trichinella spiralis
ATATCATTCAATATAATAACACTGCAGAAAACTTTGCTAAAAAATTTAACTGGAAAAAATTTTAGTTTTATAATACATATAGCGTCATTGAAACGATTGATATTTATATATTTTGTGCGTAAAGGAAAAGAATTCAATCAATTACTACAGATATTTTGGAACGGTAAGTAAAATCACTATTTAAAAGACGTTTGTTTAAGTAATAAGAAATGCATGACAAAGATGAATTAATGCATTCAAAAGCTAACATTTGTTTACAGATGTAACCAAAAGTTTTTGGATAAAGGTTTGCGTCGGCCGGGAATCGAACCCGGGTCGCCCGCGTGGCAGGCGAGCATTCTACCACTGAACCACCGACGCTGTTGTGAGTATTATCATAATACTGCATTATATAAACTTGAAAAGTATAAGAATCGCTATGCGCATTTTTCACGTTATTGAAATGCATATGACAAAGAATATGACTTATGACTTTTTATGCATTCATTTTCAAACGATGTATTTATCAAAGTACATCGTTATTGCGCTGTAAAAGTATTTCTGCAATATAAGAAATATATTTTCTTATACATTACTTATTTTAAAGTGAAGGTAAAGCTCGTTAAATCTGTTTTATATCATTTAACATTTTAAACATAAATTTTTCAGAATTTTGTTGTTATTCTACATATATTTTAACTAATAGCTATATCTGAACAATGCTTTTAACTGTATTTTAATAAAATTGTTGTTTAACCTAATAGGCATTTAGCATTATGAAATATATGAAATTAATTTATTGAAGCATACGATCTTCCAAAAAACCATTTATAGGAAGAGAAATTATCCCTTGGTATTACCCTACGAGACGTAGTTTAAAGTAAATAATAAACAGCTGTTTCAAAATAATTCTGGAACAGCTGTCTCCAAGAATGCTGCACGTATCTCCATAAAAAATGTTCAGCCTGCAAATCAAAAATAGAAGTTATTACGCAAAAGAAAATTCCATTTAACAGGAGTCCATTTAACATTATCATATGTCATCATAAGCAATATACAGGTGCTAAATCTATACCCATAAAATTAACAATATTCACAATAAATTAAAATATTTAACTTGCACCATTTTGATCGCCAAAAGTAATTCTATTCATATTGCCTATTTAGGTTCACTCCAGGATTTTTTCTTAATAAACTTATCCTCAAGTATTAAAA
>NW_003531731.1:0-908 GCF_000181795.1 Trichinella spiralis
CAATGCATTAAATATGAGATTAATTTTAATATGCTAATTAGAAAGTTTAAAATGCAAAGTAAATGCAACACTGAGTATTTTAATTTTTAATTAGGTTAAATAACGTCACTCATAACTACATATTTTAGCAGAGAGGTTTTTAATTAATGATTAACATACAATGTAAACACAAAAGTGGGTCGTAATATTTTCCAATTAGGTATAATAACGTCACTCGTAACTACATATTTTAGCAGGGTTTTTTAATAGTTAATTAGAATGTTTTAAATGGAATGCAAAAAACAGCTACTTACAGTAGTCAGTTTCATTTGAAAAGATAAGTAGGCATAATACATTAAATCAATAATGATGAGTTGTAAATCATACGGTAAGTATGCAAACATGAGTTGGTTCTGCAGGACAGTACATTAATATTGAGTATCAGGTGTGACGGCAATTTGATGTGCATGAGGCGGCAAGGCTTAGTAGGCGAGACGATTCACATTTGCCTGGCAGCGCACGCCATCTGGTGCGGAAGCTACGTCTTCGGCGGATCAGAATGGCCATCTGGTCCGTCGAGGGTGGATCAGATGGATCCACCCAAGGTCATCTCGGCCAAAATCGTGAGGCCAGCACGTGGGCTAGGAGGCGATGATGCAGTGGGGGTCCCCGGGGCAGGAGGGCGGGGGGCGGCGCGGGGGCGGTCGGGCTGACCGAAAGGCAGGCCTCCACCGCAACCGAAAACTTTTTTTTAAAAAAAATTCACAAAAAAAAGCAACCTTCCCCCCCGCTGAATCGACGAAAACGCGAAATCTCCCCCACCCTCACGATTTTTTCATGGAAAGCGCAAATCTCCCCTCCCTTGTAGACAAGGAAAAATGCAAAATCTCCCCCACTCTGTTGGGCAGACAAAACGCACAATCTCCCCT
>NW_003531732.1:0-1177 GCF_000181795.1 Trichinella spiralis
TGTGGTGGATTCCATATTTATCAACACGATTTGTACACTTCAGGGTGTAGAACAACTTTTATTTCTATACTAACTTCTGTTAGTGCCTTTTTGCAGTCACAAACTAAATTTCATCATTATTTGTTTCCACCTTCATTAAAAAATGTCAAAACAACGACAAGGAAATGAACACAAGGAAGCTGACCGTAAACACAGCAATAAACGAAAGTAGAATTAGCAGTCTTGAATTTTTTTAAACTGCTTTTGCTCTGATCCCGTTTTGCGTCAAGCCAAGTCAGCTGGGTTTAGCATTATGCTCGATATCACTAGCTTGCTTCTTGCTCTATGATGTACATCTCGTTTACTCTAGTAATAGTAATACTTGTACTGACATCTATGAAAAATCCTGCCCGTTCCCAGTTCATAATTTCAGCAGGCAAAAATTTGAGACGGATGATGATATCTGATATTTGATTCATCAGTTTCTTGTAATTACTTATTACAAGAGACAAACAAATACTGCGACAGTAGGTTTCGCTCATCAGCTAATAACGCTCGAATGCTCAGCACTGAAATCGAACGCAAGACCGAAACGAAAATCAATTTGACGGTTTTAAATTCCATTTTAAATAACCATTTTGCAACAACATTTAAATTTCATTTCTCATTTTATCTACAATTGAAGATGAACATGTGCTTGTTGATATTTTTTGTGGCACGAATGCCTTTTGTTGATTTTGAATGAAGAAAATTAATCATACCCAAATGGCGCACAAATGTCGACATCCAAAAATTGCGATGTCCTCCAGTGGAGAGTGAATTTGAAGCAGCTTCAAGCGTTTTACTACTTGGTGCTGTCCATCGCTTTCTTTCTGCTTTCGAAGTGCTTCACTTTTATTTATCCATCCGAATTTAAAAATACGGTTAAAAAAAATTTCAATCAACAAAATACTACGCTAATTAGATAAATTAAGCTTCAGCTGGGCAGTTATACGAGATTTATGCATAAGATGCTTTTCCATTTGTCACAAATTGTAGCTAAAGGGGGGCTTTAATACAATGGCAAAATCAACAACTGACAATTGTCCACAGCTGCTGTTTTGATGTAAAACTGGGGACTGGCCACTGCTACTGTGTTAAATTCGTATTAACTTCTTTCGATTTTGGCCGCCTATTCTCGGAAATTATTCCTCGTATT
>NW_003531733.1:0-257 GCF_000181795.1 Trichinella spiralis
CAGTGTGTGATGTGGTCACAATGGATGATCGGCGATAGGCTTGAAGTGATTCGCTCCGGAAACAGTGTCAGACGGGGAGTTTGACTGGGGCGGTACATCTGTTAAACGATAACGCAGGTGTCCTAAGGTAAGCTCAGCGAGGACAGAAACCTCGCCTAGAGTAAACGGGCACAAGCTTACTTGATTTTGATTTCCAGTACGAATAGAAACCGCGAAAGCGTGGCCTATCGATCCTTTTGATTGTGTAAATTTCATGC
>NW_003531734.1:0-1238 GCF_000181795.1 Trichinella spiralis
ATAACTGATCGAACAGGCATAGCAGAGAATCGGTAAGAGCGATGTCATCGTGAAACTTCAAAAAAAACTCACCAAGTAGATGCAGCACATTGATAAAATGAAAACCGTTGTGAAATCGAAAATTGGTTGGTAAGTACATTCATGGGTAATAGAATCATAATAATAATGTAAATTCCAAGACGAAAAGCAAGCTCCAATAGCACTATGATCATGAACCTGACAAATGATTGAACAGAATTGATCACCACAGGACGAATATGCTGAAAATCAAGTGCCCATGGGATAACGAATACGCTAACAAAAATTTCAACTATTAGTTGACGCTGTTAGATGTAACTTTTATTAGTTGTGTCTTGCTTGAACTGAAACAACGCAGATATGAATGCTTCATACTAGTGTTATTGCTGCAATAAAAACTGTATGTAATTTTTAGTAGCAGTTGATGGATACTGCATTGATTAATGCGTGCTTCCTTGACTGGAATAACGTAGTCAAAATTGTTGATTGCAATGATGAAACAGAACAATAATTTTATTTAAAATGAACGTCATATTTATGATGAACTCCATAGAAGTGATGTGAATTTCAATGAAATTCATTAAAATGAAAAAATATGATATTTAAAATAAGCAATTTTTATAATTTATAAATGATACAGTGTTTCACATATCAATACTGAAATAATAAAATGAAAATTTAACAAAATAAGTTATGATTATTATTGAGTTATTAAATGTGTAATAGAAAAAAGAATGAATCATTCAGTTTTCACTATGAATGATTGCACGGCATTCATTCCTGCATCTGCAACATTCACAGTTTTCTTCAGTCTTGGTTTATACATTTGTACACTTTTCTCATTGACTCGAAATTTCATTTCAGCAGTATATTCTACATATAATCCCGATTTCGGCTTTTCACGTTCAATCTGTATCAACATTACAAGCTGCTTTGGTTTTTTCTCTTGTTCTACGTGTCTGTCCAATTCTTCATTTAATACATTTTCACTTTGTTCCATCTCACAGTTCTCTGACTCTACATCTGTCACAGGTTCACTCAAATCATTCTCGACATCCTTACTTACAGCCTTAATTCTAAAATACAGTTTTTTTTATTGTTTTCACACTATGTGTACAAAATTATGCACAATTTATAGTAGTGAGAAATTGAAATAAATATCTTTGAAAGATTATTATTTAATTTACTTCAACAACAAATGCTTACTTAAAAAATTATAG
>NW_003531735.1:0-766 GCF_000181795.1 Trichinella spiralis
AATTATTCTCCAATTATTGATGAAATTTGGTATCAATAAAACAGTTTAACTCATTACCCAATTACTAATCAATAGCCGTACAGCCAATCAACGACTAACCAATCACCAAAAGGGAGTGCAGCTAGGGAAAATCTGGACCGGACAAAGTGGGACAATCCCTTAATTGCCACATTAAATCCACATTTTCACACGCGGCATATACTTACATTTGAAAAGCGAAATTGAATTCAAAGAAGGACATGATTGATATCAATAAGAAGCTAATTGAATCCTAAAGATGATGAACTACATTTCATTAAATGATATGATAGTTTTTTGAACAAATATGGACATGAAAAGCGTACGCCATGATATTCAGGCATTAATCCTAGTTGAAGGAAAATAACGTTGAAAATTCATTTCAATCAATATTTTTTACATAAATCTCATTTTCTAAAATGAGATTTTAGCTAACGTCCTGCGTAGCGCAACGAAGTGTTCATTAGTATGGATAGTTGATTATTTAAAAATTATTATGCATGGAGGCAGTGAATTTGATCTGTATATTAGTCAGCGAAACTGAAATCCATTAATTTGCATGTAACCCACAGTCTGTAGTGATGCATACATGGAACGTTAGTAGAATTGTATAAATAACTTACCTTTCAACTATCGATGATATTGAAGCGGAGACTTTATTGCAGTTCTTGAATGATGTTCATCATTACATATTACTATGAAGACTATGAATAAAGGAAAAGATGAATGATATTTTGAAAACTACGTG
>NW_003531736.1:0-888 GCF_000181795.1 Trichinella spiralis
TAACAGGGATAATGCAGTATTCACAGGCGCTTAAGGGCAATTTAATAAGATAATTTAGAGTAAATTTTATACGCCTAATTAAAGGCACGCAAAATTTGCATATGCAAGTCAAATTTTGCTTTAAAAGCTCGAGTACTTACAAGGAGGATGGTGTAGCCATATGGCTTCAAAAAATCATTTTGTTATTACCATAACATTGTGAGTAGTTCATCCTGCAGACCAGTGATAGTCAGTGTGTATAACAGCGGTAGTCATGATTATGTTTAGTGATGTGTTATGGGTTAGTAGAAGTATAAAGGGAGACAAGTAAATGAAATAATTCAGCTCTAATTAGGATATATTTCAATGTCAGAATTGGTATTTATATTTTTGTTATTTTTATTGTATAGTGTAGATGAGCGGTGGATGGTTATTAATTGTTACTTTTTCTTTCATTTCCAGAGTCAACAGTAAATACCCACTGTTAAAGGATGAACCGAAAGGTGAAAAGAAAGATTTTAAAAAGATTAGGAAGAAGTCAAAGAAGCGGAGGAAATCAAAGAAAACCAAGAAAGCTGAAAAAGATACAGCGGCTAAAGAAGCAGCGTATTCTCAAGAGACAGAAACGGATATTACATCACGGAAACTGGCGCTGGTTAGTGAAGTTACAGCGATAAATGTCGATCAGCTGGACATTGCTCCATCAATACCTGAAGAAACAGACGAAAAACCAGTGATAACGGATATACCGAAAGGTGAAAAGAAAGATTCAAAAAAGATTAAGAAGAAGTCAAAGAAGCGGACGAAATCAAAGAAAACCAAGGAAACTGAAAAAGATATAGCCGCTAAAGAAGCAGCGTCTTCTCAAATTCCAGAAACGGATATTACATCAGGAAAACTGGCGCTGGC
>NW_003531737.1:0-1078 GCF_000181795.1 Trichinella spiralis
TGTTTTGTTTTGACGGTGGACAATGGAATCGCAATTAAGCGAACAGAGTGTCAGCGACCATGCTGCAAACCTGTCACAACTCGGTGGTCAGTTGCTGCCAATGCGTCAAAGTGAAATGTTGTTGACAGCGCAACTGCCTAGATTGATTGAGCCGCACAGATCAGATATTACGCCGGTTACGGTACAGTTCCGCAGAGACTTAGGCCAACAGACTCAAAGTCAGTTGAACTAACATGTATAAATACAAGTGAGGAGGAAGGAGAAATAACACAAGCGAGAATGCTAACTTTTCAGATGTTTGAATCGCTCTTCGGCTACTGCCACATTACCCATTCATAGATTCAACTCAATAAAATTGCATTAAATTGAATTCTACGATACTTACTGCATGGATCATTTACAAATAGAAATATACAGTCCGCCTACAAAAATATCCGCATATATATATATATATATACATTTCATTTAATTTAATATATATTTAATTTTTTAGTGTTTATAGTTTATTAAATGAAGTAAAATCATGGAATTGTGTATTCACTTTTTTGAGATATTCATTGAATTTGTTATTCTTTGATGTTTCAAAACAATTTTGAATGATTGGCTTATATGCAGATTAATCATGCGCCCAGCGACATTGTGTGCTGTTGCTAGGGTCATTTGATTGCCCATGCGCGCTCTTCACGTTTTGCTGTTTGCTCTGTGGCTTTGGTTAGGCATAGTCTGTCTCAGTAAAATTTTGACGGCCAATTATCTCTATTCGTTGGCAAAAAATCAAGTTGTCCTTTGATAGCTTTGGTTTTCTCGCTGAAACTGTTCATTGATTAAAATTGTTCTGCTTCGATTACCTACAATTTGTTTTTATTTCTTTGGTCCAAATTTTTAATTACATGCAATTCATTACGTAACATTTGATCTCTTATAGTGCTTGAATAGTGACGTCACCAATATCCTAGTAAATTTTTCATCGCATTTAGCTGTTTTTTTCTTTTAAATTTTTTTCCTCTTTGCACTTTATAGTGATTTGATTTTTAATATCATTTAGAAATTATATATTTTTTTATTGTCTGGTAGCCCA
>NW_003531738.1:0-1216 GCF_000181795.1 Trichinella spiralis
AATCCGTTATTTGCAAAGGAGACTGGCCTGACGATCGTTCGACATTATTCAAATGCTTTTCATTGGGTTACATTAGATGCTTAGTTATTAGTTATGTATTATAATATTTCATTCGCCAATTACTTCTAATTGTCAATTGCCTGTAATATTATCGACATCAGACGTTATTTGTGTGAAAATGTATTAAAGAAAACATTACTCTAAGCAAATGACCAGGTACTGCGACGAAGAAAACTATCACACACAATCACAAATAACACAAAACAAAACAAAACGATATGACAATCTATTTTTCCATTTTTTATTGCTTTCATAAATATCACACAGAAACAAAAGTAGTACTTTATTGAGGTACAGTATACAACTGAATGTTCCACATTCGGCCGTCATGAACGACGTCCGTGACAAATTTTAGAATGCAGTTTTTTATGCATGCATTTTAATGCAGTTTTTACCAGGCGCATGTAGCAGGGACTGAAAAATGCTGAAACCTCTAGCTCTGTGTGGCTCATCCATGTGATTCCAGAAGTGCCAGATCAGCCGAAATATTGTAAGTTGGTGGTCTTCGCCAAGCGATACATCGGCTACGTTCAAAATGTTGAGCACCTGCTTAACAATTCCAATAAACAATAAAGGACGCCTTCCATACGTTCCTCGTTCACCATCTGCATAAACACTGTCAATAATACATCTCGTATTCGAAAATCGTGCTTCGGTTACTGCAATGATATTCATCTCGTTCATTCTTCTCAATTCCTTACAGACACAACAATTCAAGAGTTGAAGACGTATTCTCAGAAGTTGACGCATATGGGAGTATCGTTCTGGGCATATACCAATCTTCATTGCAACGTATGCAACTTTCTTAGGCTTTCGCCATTGTTGAATATTCCATTTAATCTATTTGGTTTGCTTCTCTCGTTGGCGAGCTCTTCGATTCGACAATCGATAAGCTACCAAGGCCATTCCACCATTGCTCAACGATCAAGAAATATTCGTATAGACAATTTATTCCAAAAACTCTATTCTGTACAAGTGACAAGATAGTGCAATGGAGAAAACCGTGGCACACAATCAAAAAAGACACATACATGACATTACGATTTGGCAACTTCTTCTCCTGGTATTAGTGCGATAAATAGCACACGCAAGCTACGGTAAGCAGTCCTTTCTTCATGTACACGTAAACAGTACGTCACAAAATTTTTAACTCTTC
>NW_003531739.1:0-1210 GCF_000181795.1 Trichinella spiralis
TTTACGGGCCCATTGGTGGGTTCTTAAAAAGGAATTGTTGATTCATTCAAGCAAATGTTCTCGATCATACCTCGTTGAAAGCACCGCATCCCGCCCCGATCTGCGAAGTTAAGCAACGTTGGGCTGACGTCAGTACCAGAATCGGAGACGGTCTGGGAACACGCAGTGTCGTAGACATTTTTCCATCAACTGCTATGACAATGAATTTATTTTCCAATGAATAATATTTAATAAATCACAATAACAATCGTCTATGAAATTGAACATTGGCTGAAACGTGCTTCTCATTGATCAGAAAGTTGATTTATCCAAAAATTCTGAGCATCAACTGAAATGTTTCGATGAATATAAACTTTCTCCTCCACTACATTTTTCATACAGCTTGATTATCATACAATAATTTTCGTATTCAAACAATTGAAAAGCACTTCCAGTAAATTTGGACAAAATGTAAAATTAGTAGTTCATAATTTTAGCTGTTTGTTTGTTTGTTCCGTTTGAAGCGCCAACATTGTACAATTGAAATTGGCAACAGTACTGGATTTATGCATATACGATGGATAATTTATCACTTGTTCAGTGTAATAAATTGATATTTCATGCTGTTGAATGTGAAATGGTGCTCGGCTCGTGTTCGGCGTTCAAAGTAATCGCTTTGTTGGGATTTGTTTGGCTGGAGTTGTTTTGGCAATGAAGTGACCAAATAGAAATTGATAACATAAAAAGTTCTACCAGGCCAATTGTAAAAAATGTGCCAAAACTGCACCGATGATATTGGAAATGGTATTTACGGCCACTGTGGTCTTAAAAGGATTGTTGATTCATTTAGCAAATGTCTACGATCATACCACGTTGAAAGCACCGCATCCCGCCCGATCTGCGAAGTTAAGCAACGTTGGGCTGACGTCAGTACCAGAATCGGAGACGGTCTGGGAACACGCAGTGTCGTAGACATTTTTCCATCAACTGCTATGACATGAATTTATTTTCCAATGAATAATATTTAATAAATCACAATAACAATCGTCTATGAAAATTGAACATTGGGCTGAAACGTGCTTCTCATTGATCAGAAAAGTTGATTTATCCAAAAAATTCTGAGCATCAACTGAAATGGTTTCGATGAATAATAAACTTTTCTCCTCCCACTACATTTTTCATAACAGCCTTGATTATCATACAATTAGTTTTCGTATTCAAACAATGAAAA
>NW_003531740.1:0-817 GCF_000181795.1 Trichinella spiralis
GTACTTCGCTCCCGCCCAGTGTTTCCAAATAAATGACGACCAGCGTTTCCTTCGGGTTATCCCACCGGACGTTTAAATTCGTTTCCATGCCGGTGGTTCTCACTCTGCCACTTCGTCCATAATTGACGACAAGCTCCGCCGACGAAGGATATGGACCGGAGATTGCGCGAGGTTGTCATGAGTGCCACGGGAGATAAGCGTAAGCGGACAGCAATGATTTCATAACTGAATATATGAACTGTTCATTGAAAGCGAGGCGTCTACATCAGGATGACATGAGCTGTGAGCATGTCAGAATTGTTTTCACGTACTCATTTCTTGTGAACAACTGTCTCGCTTCCCTCTTCGTCGGCTTACGTTCACCGCTATGCGCTGTCCATAAGATGTTGTTACTCTGAGTAGACGTAGCGCATTTATTGTGGGGAAGCCTCTGACACTCCAACGCTTCAACGAGGAGAAGCGGTGATTGCTTACTGCCAGCAATCTTGACTTAAATTTAGCGTATTAATTAGTATTTATGAGGAATGTAACTTGATGAATTATGCTGCTAAATGCTTCACTTGGCGTGGTTGCCTTTCACAGGAAATTTTGAAGTCAATGGACTGCGCTGGCGAGTGAACAACTCTGACCAAGTAGTCAAAGTGTTTTGGGCCCATATTTTCTTGGTTTTTATGCCGCACCATATGACCATGAAATGCCTACTGTCAGGAGTCTTTGAATTTGATGCTGGATTGTAGCAGAAAGAAGTCAGTTTACATTTGTTTCAAAAATATTTACCGGAATAAGATACATGGTTCGTAACCGAACAGCAAGACCA
>NW_003531741.1:0-620 GCF_000181795.1 Trichinella spiralis
GTTTCATTTTAGATAGAATTGGAACAGCAGTAGTATCATTACACTCGTGGCTTGTGAAATTTGGCAGTGTTTCGTTCGAGAAAGGTGTCATTGTGCTCCTCGTTTAGTGTCAACAAAAATTCCATAATAATGAATATTTTTTTGTACACATGTTCTGTTAGCACAGATGCTGAACTAAATACCACTAATGGAAAAAAATGAATGTTAGTTGGTATTCAGTACTGTTCAATATAGTGTTTACTTTTTCGAAGTATATTGTCATTAAATAATTTGCAGTAATTGCATCAATGTCATTTTTAAGTCGTAGAAAATTTACTAGCCAATACGACAAAGATTTGACGGTCCAATAAAATAGCGTGGGCAAAGACCAATAAGAGAAAAGCGGGACCGAGTAAAACCACCCCCCTTCTACTAATCGTATTTATTTTTGTATGGCTGATGCATTTATTTTTACATTTTTTCAAGATAAATATTATTGTTGTTTCTTGCGCTGTTAATTTTTGTCACATTCTATCTTTCTTTCTTTGAGTGCATGGGAATCAATTAAGAAATATCCAGTCGTGGTGGTTTTACTCGGTCACACTTTTCTCTTATCTCTCCTTTGCCCACGCTATTTTATT
>NW_003531742.1:0-1409 GCF_000181795.1 Trichinella spiralis
CATAACCTGGAGCCATTCTAAAGAGAAGCCACCATGTTGTACGGTTTTTGCAAATCGAAAATATTACATAATCATTGTGTGGGATATAAAAAAAATATATTTTTCTTTTAGTGTCCAGTGGATGGTTGTGGAAAAATCTTTTTTCAGTTTTATTATAATATGAAAGTACATCTCGGAACTCATTCGAGTATGTGTCTTCTTTTTTCTTTTGCTGCAATAATAATAATAATAATGTTATTGTCGTTTAGAATATAAACCACATGCTTGTGTTTTTCCCTGGTTGTAACAAGCGTTTTTTACAATTGGTTAATTTGCGAGCTCACGTTAAAATTCACAATAAAGCCAAGTAACATGTTTTATTTATAACAGAAAGGTCTTCAATTGTGCTGTAAATAAATTAATAAATGAAAAAAACTGCATATGTACTTTTGCTTTCTTTTTTGTTTTTAGATAATGGTGAATGTGAAATTTGCTGTGATGCATTATATTGATCGAAAAGATGTATGAGTTTTAAGACAGGCGATTGGATCGATATTCGGCGTTTGCTTTTGTGTGGATGAATAGTTTTAATTTGAACAAATTGGAACTTGAATTTAATGTTTTTTTATTTTGATAATTTCTATAAAAAGATGTGAAAATGTATATAATAAACAGTAAATGCATTATTTGTTGCATCATGTTGATGCAGAGTGAATTAAAATGAAATTGGAGAAAGAGTATTAACGAAATGTATAATCAATGTTGTTCAAGTTGATTGTTAAATCTAGTTTAAGATTGGATTGGATTAGATTAGTCTTGTTTTGCTTTTGTAATATTTGAACAACTTGAATGATATAACATGTTGAATAGATTTATTTTATTGTTTAAGAAGAAGAAAAAGATATATATATATATATATATATATATATAATTCTATTACAGTTGTCTTGAAAATGTAATTTTGCTTTTCTTCTGTTGGTATTTGACAAGTTTGTTTTGTTCAACTTTTGTATTATTTATTGATCGTTGTCGTTATTATTATTAATACCATTGAAAAGTTGACCAAAGTGAAGAATTTTTGGCCACAGTTCGAGGTCAAGTTGCAAACACGTTTTTCCTGTATTGAAGCATATTTTTTCTCCTTTTTAGGACAGCAAAAGCAAAATCAACTGGATCATAAATTGATCATACGTATGAAACACTTGTCCAAGGATGGTCAACGTGAAACAATGTGCAGCTTCTTCGTTTGATTGGTTGATTATTTTTCTAGATGGCGCTATGGTGGTGCCAGTTTATGTGATTCTTTTTCATTCTCTAGTATTCAAGTGTAGCTAGCAGATTGTTTTTTTCTGTTTGATCGCAGTAGCCTTCTTGTGAATAAAAATTTCAGCAAAGATGGCCTTTAACCATTGGCGACTGTCCACGGGTTT
>NW_003531743.1:0-1307 GCF_000181795.1 Trichinella spiralis
GAACTATCCCGTCCTGACCGGGATATAACTGTACGATTTTTCCCAGTTTCCAATTTCTTCTGGGGACATTATTCTCACTCACCAATACGATATCTCCAATGTTTGGAGCATTACCACTGTTGTACCATTTTTGTCTTACATTCAAATTGGTCACATACTCCGTCTTCCAGCGTTTCCACCATTGTGCAATTAAACGCTGTCGTAAATTCCAGTTTTTCATGAGATGTGACGTGGACTGTGCTTTCGGTACCCATTCATCTTCATCTTTAGTTACTTCTGGAATATCAGTATAATGGGTACCCGTCAAAAAATGGTACGGCGTGAGAACTTCCGGATTATTCGGATTATCCGGGTTATATGTCAGTGGTCGTGAATTCATTCTCGCCTCAACTTCAGAAATGATTGTCCTGAATTCTTCGTCTTCCAACATGGAATTTTGAAGAACCTTCTTCAGTGAAGTTTTCATAGATCGAATTAATCTTTCCCAGTATCCACCCATCCACGGAGCTCTTTCCGTGATGAAATTCCATTGAATACGATGGGAAGTAAGTTCACGAGCGACATTATCAATCATTTCCGTACTGACCAACTGACTCAGGTCTTTGTCCAACTGCTTAAATGATTTAAAATTGTCGGACTGTAATATATGAGGCCTACCTCTGCGTGCTATAAAGCGTCTTAAAGCTTGCAGAAGCCGTGGTGCGGTCATCTCAGATACGACTTCTAGATGTACCGCACGTGTCGACATACAAGTGAACAAACAAATATAATTTTTGTTCACTTTCTTTCCTTGTCTTGTAAAAAATGGTCCGGCTATATCTAAACCAGTATTCTCAAAGGGTCGTGTTACTCTAGTACGATCCGAAGGCAGTGGAGCCATCTTTGCAACAAACGGCCTTGACTCTATCCGTTTGCAACTTGAACAAGCATGTATAACTTTTTTCACTTCTCGCCTTCCTTTCAAAATCCAATATCGTTGTCTCAGCGTTGCCAGGGTAAATTCACATCCACCATGTAATTGCCGCAGATGGCATCTTCTGATTATTGCAGTGGTAGTAGGATGTTTGTCTGGCAAAAGTATTGGATGTTTCGTATATTCTGGCAAACCAGAATTTTGAAGGCGTTCTCCAATTCTTAATAGTCCATCTTCATCTAGGAATGGATCAAATTGCTGTAATCTACTATTCGCAGCAATTTTGCCTTCCGTTAGATAACTGATAAAATCTTCGTTGAAAAGCTTCATGCTGTGCTTTACAATTCAATAATTTTCAGCATCTTGCACTTCTAAACGGTGTAATCATTCTACC
>NW_003531744.1:0-849 GCF_000181795.1 Trichinella spiralis
TTTGCAACTCATGAACAAAATCAAGTTCTATGAAGTGATCTATGATTTGTGTAACGTTGGTGATGCGGTTCTTAAGGAATTTTGCTGTTAGAATTTTCTCAAAGGTATATCCTCTTTTGAATCAATGACTGCTGGTTGATTATCAGTGCATAGCTCTTTCTGCTGGTCGTTTCAAATCATCATTGTCGTTGTGAAATATTGAACAGAACACACCAAAAATATATGATCAAATATATGAAAAGTAGCAGAATCCAAACCAAGAATAATTTCAATACTTACTGGTACCACATTTGGAACATTGAGGGTAACTTTAACTGCTACCGTGGCAGAATGCATAGCGACTCCATACCTGGTCAATTGTTTTAATGTATTCTGTTGCTATTATACAGAATAATCCAATTCATTCTTACTCTTTGTCATAAGTCAAGCCACACCGGGAACTCCACTTAACGCCTTTACGTCAAATTGAACTAACACAATAAATTGTGTTGAATCGAATACTAGACCGTATATCTAATTTGCATTCACTTATCGGTCACAATCGAAAATTTAGAAAAAACGCTTTCCATCTTCCAAAAATAGCTAAGGTTATAGCGCGTATAAAAAGTGTATATATTATGTAAAGCGTGATGAGTTTTGATATAAAATTTTTGCAATGATATTTATTTATTTCTATTATAAAGTATCATTTATTCTGACAAGCTGTTTTGGCAAATTTCTCATGAAATCCACGGCTGCATATAATTGAAAATTTCATTACATCTAAATTGCACAATATTAATTGCACTCGTGAAGCAACCAAATAAAAATTTACTACAATTTTCAAAATCTATGCCATTTGTATTATAT
>NW_003531745.1:0-401 GCF_000181795.1 Trichinella spiralis
CCTTAGAGCCAATCCTTGTTCCGAAGTTACGGATCCGTTTTGCCGACTTCCCTTACCTACATTATTCTATCGGCCAGAGGCTATTCACCTTGGAGACCTGCTGCGGATATCAGTACGACCAAGTACGAGATTTACCAGGCGTCGCTCGGATTTTCACGTACCGACGAGAGCGCTCCGAACACCGTGAAAAAGTCGGCGTTTTATGGATACCAGAATCCCTATCTCCGGACAACCCGGTTCCAGGGAATGCGTCCCTTAAAAGAAAAGAAAACTCTTTTCGAAACTCACGACGGTCATTTTCCGAGTCGCTTGCGTTACCGCGCGATTGAGTTGAACGCCAACCCCACAGAGAGATTAAAGCGCTACTCTTTGTCTCCGTTACTCGGTTCCGGAATATCAAC
>NW_003531746.1:0-947 GCF_000181795.1 Trichinella spiralis
AACGTAATTGTTGCAGTGAAGCATCGAAATGACCAAATAACACAATGCAGTAAGTAATTAGATCGCCTTTCAGCAGCGAACATTTATACTATAGTGCAGTTTCTCGATAAACAGAAATTTGTATAATGAAAATTGCTTCCGCATTTTAATGGCACAAAGTGCACGTAGCCGAATGCCAACGGCACTGTTTACCATACATTAGCATAAAGTTAGTCTGCTGACCTAGAAATATATGTATTCTTTGAAAACGTATAACAATGTAATGAGCCAACACCAAAGATTATAATAATTGCTGAACAACAACAAAATCCTGAATATGTTGCAGATCAAAGCCACTATCTATCACAAATAATATTGTGGCGTAAATTAGAGAAGTATAAAATAGTGTCTTACGTTAATGGGGCTGCACTGGCACGATAATAATATGTCGCCATATTCAGAAAAATTCATTCATTAATTTGAAGGAACTGATTGCTTAGTGAACATTTCAATCAGATTTCTTTGATCAACCACTTTGAAAAGAAGAAAAATGAATGCAAAAAACAGAATGGCAGAACATATAATAATACGAATCCTATGCAAATTTAAGGTGGTTCATCAAAATGTACATTAATGCTGAGTACAGTACCAAAACAAAATATTGAATTAGCTATAACACGCCTTCACATGTTTGAACTTTATATTTGAAAAATCTAGAATGACCTACACAAACCGAACTCATTGCAAAATGCTCTCCATCGAAATACGTAAGCATAGTGGTTGCATGCGCTGACAAACAAAATTTTTAAATGGAATAGAAAATGAAAATATACTTAGAGAGCTCTCTGTGTGGAAAACAATATTTTGCTGATTTGTGGAGCAGAAAACACTGAGAGATTAATACTATTCGATATGTATTGCCCACAAAAAAATTCATCGTCACGCAGAATAGCAACTGAAATGTTCGT
>NW_003531747.1:0-1286 GCF_000181795.1 Trichinella spiralis
CGATTCCTATATTGGGCTCGATCAACAGTACGATGTTCATTTGAATGTTGAAGAATAGATTGTGCTGTTTTTTCTTTTACTCGAACAATTTATCAAATTCTCAGTTTGGTACAGATAGAATTGTATGGATTATTTTCAATTTTTTTTCTTCATAATTTGATGATGAACTTTTATTTTAAGAATACGGTAATAAAGTTTGCTTATACTTGCGAATCATACATTACTGTGTTTTGCCGACGTTGAGTTGAACAGCTGAGCAGGTTAAACATACAGAGGTGTATCAGTATGATTTTTTTTTGTCGTTGATAAATTTTAAAGCTTGAGGAATTTCAACGAATATTAATTGATGATTTTGTTTATTGGCAAAGAATTTTTCATTTTATTCAATAATGTTCATTGCTTTAGTTTAGGTTTTTCTGTAGAACAACCAAACTAGCATTGCGTACAAAATTGTTTCAGTCGAATTTTTTTAGGTGAATTTCTTAAATGCTACTCATTCTTTTTGCACAACGTAGCAATTTGATAAACTGTTATTTTATTTTTCGTATTATTTGTTCACAAATCATTTGATAGTTGGAATTGAAATTTATTTTTCCTCTTCATTGCACTTATTATTATTATTATTATTTGTCGGCTCGATTAAACGTTCACCTTTTTATCTCGCGTTAATATTTGTGATTGTTGATTTGTTTGCTTCTACTGAACAAAGTTTTCCTGCTCAGCGCATGTTTTCGTCAAAAAACGGGTTCAAATTTCTAATTTCAAATCAACGTCAGCGGCCCTATTAATTTTTTTCATTTATTACCCGCAATGGTGTTAAAAATTAAAATTTTTTTATTTTCACTTTTTGAACAAAAACTTTTTTTTTTTGTCCATGACCCAATTGACCACCAAAGGTGTTCCCCCGCCCTTGCCTTTTCAAATTTTTTGCAAAAAGTGTTCTACACCCCCGCCCCAAACGATAGGTTGGGGAGCAAGGCCTTTTTTCAGGGGGGGGGAAAGGGTTTCGGGATGGGGGGGGGTTTTTTTCTGGTTTGGGAAGGTTTGGACTAAATGGTTGGACACAATTTAACCACATTTTAGAGATTTGGAGGTCTGAGAACGGAAAAGAATTTTCAAAAAACTTCGGAGATGAAATTTTGCCAAGAGAGGAAAAAAATTCTCCCAAGCGCGCTTCAATTCCACCGTATCTGGGGAGAGGGGGGATTTTTTTTAATAGTGTTAGAGTTTTATATTCTTTAAGAAAACACAAATTTTTATTATTCCCAAGGGAAAATTTCCAAAAA
>NW_003531748.1:0-842 GCF_000181795.1 Trichinella spiralis
TGTGGTGGATTCCATTCGAATTCCATGCTCCATCTTTTGGTGTAAGAATTATTTGCTAAACATATGAGAAAAATTATGAAACAAATATTTTTCAAAATGAATGATATGAATAATTATTATTTACACGTCCTCCATTTCCTTTACCATATTCCAACCTAGGCGGAGGCAAGACTCGTCCATCAACAATCATTGGTTCCGCTTTAATTTGTACGCCAAAACTTTTCAAAAATGGATCACTATTGAAATTTGATTTCTTGACCATGTCAATACACTTTAGATTTCGAGTAGGAGCGTCTGTCGAAGCAAACTAAATATAACAATTTATTCATTATTATCAATATTTGAAATCATTAACATACTCGAATTATAGAAGTCGTTTGACACGCTTTCAATTTCTTGTTGTATCTTTGACAGTTCGCGACTTGACAAAGCTAAATTGGCCAAAATAAATTCATTGTATTTAATAAAAGTTTAATCAATTATCAGATTTTTATACTTCAACTGGGAAATAAATTGCTTTTGTTTTACTTCCGACTTGAACCAAGGGCAAATTTGGATACTTTAATGGCCCATAAACGTCACGAAAATATTCCGCAACTGAAACTTCTTTTCCATCTCTTTTGAATTTCATCGATACTGCCGTACTGAGTATATCTTTAATACGATAAATTCGATCTTGATTTCGATGTGTTGTATGAATGCTAACCCCTAAATTAATAAAAAAAACAACGCAAACATTGAAATATATTTCAATATTCCATATCGATTACCTTTTAATTCTGGTATCACAGCTCACTGTCTGTTGAGTCGGGATCCAGTCTAGCTGATTGGATGAAATTTTA
>NW_003531749.1:0-1069 GCF_000181795.1 Trichinella spiralis
TTTTGCAAACCACAAAGTTCCCCGTTTCCATGTTTTTCCACCCTGACCTTTGAACTTTGTCAATGTCCGGCACATACAAGTTTTCTTTTTTTCAGGTATAAAACATTCAACTGCTTTTTTGGTCCGTTAGTACTATCGAGCAGCTTTGTGATAATTTCCTTCATATCTGGACCAAGTGTCCAGAAGCTTTGGGTAACAAATATGCCTCGTCTCAGCATTACCATCTAAAGCTGCTTTCCATGTTAGAGACAGACAATCTTTAACCAACGTACCTGAGCAGCTTTTCGTTGAACCAAGTTGTCCATAGTTGACAATCTTTTAACTGCTTCAAACTACGATATAGCGCTGCAGACTAGCTATAACCAATTGAGAAGTATCTGGTTCTCCAAATCCAGACTCCTTCTCCCGGCTCGTGGCACCAAAAAATGTAGCAAATTTTAGCTACACTTTGTATAACTAACAATCAGGTTCCAATACTGACTGTAGTTATTCGCGGCTTATTCGTCCTCGTGATGAATAAGCTTTCTCTGGTTCTTTGTTGATGGTGATAACTACTGCGTCCAAGCTAATATCGTTCCACACAAATTTATTGCTTTCAGCAATAAACCAAAATCAGATAGAAACAGTTTTATTCAACGATCTCAAACAATACTACTCAAGCACATAGTTATCTTCACAGTGTATACGACTAACACTGCTACTATCACAAGTACTAAACGTACTCTCAACACGTGTACTGCTCGTACTGAATCTCTGCTCTCGTTCTCTCGTATATATACGCACTTCTCTTGCGCGAAGACGTATTCTCATTGATTTCTAAAATATGACCCCAATTCCAGGAATTGAGAGTTTCCACCCACGCTGACAATATCCATTGGCCATTTCTTTTTTACAGAAAAACAAATAATTGGGCCAACTGCCCAGTAATTTTCCGTGGTATGACGGTCTGGTTTGGCCGAGAAAGCCAATTGCTTATATTTCACGTAAAACAGATAATTTATAGAATCCTAAATATTAATAGATTCTAAGTTTCCAAACGACCGAAAATGGAACGAAAAACCACCTTGGC
>NW_003531750.1:0-1133 GCF_000181795.1 Trichinella spiralis
GTACCTCCTTCCTGGTGGGGTTTGGGCAAAATAAAAAACCAGTATTAGGAGGTAGAGGATGATGATGAATTTTCACATATCTTTTTTTCAGAAATCAAACAAACAAACAAACAACAAACGATATTATTTGCATAAGTTCTCGAAGCGAAACGCGCGATTCTTCGATGGAAAAAATTCTGAAGGCTAACGACGACGAAATTAAATTTGAAAACAAAAAAAAATAAAAAAAAACTGATCCAAATAAATAAATAATTGAAAAAGAAAATACAACTAATTCGTTGTGGAGAATGATGATGAATCAGTAGGATGGAAAAGTGAAAATAACGGCAATAATGCCTGCGCCATGGTTGCTGTTCGTGAAGCTGAAGCTCGAAAAGCTCCAAGCTGTTGTTGCTGCTATATAAAACGCTAAACGTTGAACGCTAAAAATGCTAAATGCCAGTGTTGTTGCTGCTGCTGCTGCTGCTGCTGCTGTTAATCATAAATGATAGATCAGATCTTAGAGCTGGAACAGCGGCAGCAGTTTATATGAAAAACGAGAAACAAAAGCGCTGAAAAGCTGGTCAGCTGTGGCCCTCAGAAATCACCTTAACCTAACCAGCTGCTGCTGCTGACCAGTCGACCAACCAACCCGACCGCCGACCGACTGACCGATCGACCAGTTGACCAACCAAAAAATAACCAATGAACCAACCAACCAACCAACGAAAAAGAAGCTTTTCAAAAATTGCTTTTGCCATAAGAAAAGTCCACTTTTTGAAGAAAACATAAACAAACAAACACCAAGTTGTTTATTACTTCTTCTTCTTATGTACGTGCATATGAAGATTGGTTGGAAAATAAAATAAGACTAAAACTGACTGCTTGGATGAAGCATGGAAAAATTAATCTGACAATTTATAATATCAAATGAAAAAAAGAATCCAACGCTCTCATCTTACCTGGTTTCTTCAAAGAAACAAACAAATAAACAACAACAACAACAACAACACAACTGCTACTGGTCGTTTGTGCTTGCAACATTATGCTTGACAAGTGACAATTTTCCGTGCAAGAAAATAACTAAAATACTAGTCGTCTCTTTTGAAAATATCATCGACAGGCAGGGTTGGTTTGGTATGGTAAGCATGAAA
>NW_003531751.1:0-1691 GCF_000181795.1 Trichinella spiralis
ACTCGTTTTTCATTAAATAATTATAATCATAAATAATGAATGCATTCGACACAACTTGATCATGATGAGAGAAAAAAAACCAGGAATAATTCCTCCATATAAGAGAATTACTTAATGCTTAATTAAAAGAGGTAAATTATTACAAGATTGTTTGTCGATTTTTGAAGCAGAAAAACAACCGTTTGAAAAAGTTAATTATACACAATGGTTTGCAAAGTTGACGGTGAGAAAAGCTTCCCCAAGAGACAGATATTGCGCATCGATCAGATTCTTTTCTGCCCTAAGAACAAAACACCTTCCAGCTTATCGAATTAACAAATACGAATTTCCCATTTCCCCATACATCATCGATATTACTTTTCCAAAGTTGCCTTTTTTTTAAAAAAATTTTAATAACACATTCGATAGATTGAAAAAAAGTTATAATTGGTCGATGAAATTGAACACCCCTCAGTGTTATATGTGGGAAGTGTAAATGGTGACTGGCGCAGTATGTGACCGTTCAGAATTGAAATTTAACTTGCAGGAGAGAAAACTTTTTTCAAGCGTTCTTGTATCCAAGCGACCGGCCGGCGGTCGGTCAAAAATATCATCAATCTGTTTAATGCTTTTGTGCTTTCTTCTATAATATTTTTCCTACTATTCAATGCTGATTGACGGTTTTGTTGCATTTTTGAAAAGTATCCGCATCTATCTGTGGACGATTTGAATTCTCAAAAGTAAGTTTTCCCTTTAATTGTCCCACTTCTCGAATGTTAGCTTGAGAAAAATTGAGAAAAACCGTTTCCATTAAAATACAAACGTCGGAAAGTTGAAAACTTAATACAGTAAACTGATTGTTAAGTGTTTTCGTAATTTGGATGAAATTTGTGAAATAAAAAAGCGATCAAGTGAAACGACGGTGAGTTAATGGTCAATTTGAAAATTGCCGACTGTTCAGTGAACTGGATTAAATTTCGCCGCAGCAAAATGTTCAACCTTGACGTTGTGAATATTGATTGTGAAGAAAAATGTTGATCAAAGAAAAAACAACAAGTAGTTGATATTATAGTCATTTTGACGTTGTAATGAAAATAAAAATAACAAAGAGGGAGGAAAAACTGACCCGCACGGGAAGTTCGTGAAACCAAAGTGGACACGTAAAAAATATGTATAAAAAAAATCAGAAATACAAGTTGTTCTTTTCTTCTTAAAATTCAAAAAAACTATTATTAAATTTTGAATTTTTTTCAAAAAAAAAGAATTTTTTGAAAATTTTGAAAAAGAAGCTTAAATTTTTCCGTGGTTATTTATCAAAAAAGTTACTTGGAACCCCTCGCAAAAATCTTGGGGAGGGGAAAAAGAGAAAACATTCTTGAAAAAGGGAAAAGTAAATGGAGTGGGGGGAAAAGAAAAAAGTGAAAAGCCCACCCGGGTTGGGTTGGGTGGTTGGTTCCTTCCCAATCCCCTTCAAAGAAAATATTTTCCCAAAACCGGGGTTTCGGGGGACAGATGCCAAAAATTTTTCAAATTCCTGTCCTCCGGGCCCCGGGGCCCGTTTGGATTCACGATTTTTGGGCGGGGGGGGGGCATGGAAAATTAAACTCGGGTTCCGGCGCCCCGGGGTGGGGGGCGCCCCGCCCCGTTCCTTTTTTTCCCCCTTTTCTCTCTCTTTTGGGGAAACAATGGGGTCGCTTTTCCTGGGGGGGGGT
>NW_003531752.1:0-1290 GCF_000181795.1 Trichinella spiralis
CCCATCATTTGTTTGCGGATATTTTTGAGGGTAATAGGGATGGATAATTTTTATTTTTTGGAAGTAAGGGTTTTTTTTTTTTGAAGGAGGGAAGGGTCCCCCGTGCGGGGTGGTTTTCCCATGTTAGGAATGTTTAATGAAAATTTCAGCGCAAAACTGTTAAGGTTGCATCATAAAGTCCAAATGTGTAAGATTAACAAGTAGTTTTTAGGAAAATTTTGTATTCTTAGTAAATAAGGGACAACAATGCACGGTTGTTTGTTCTTAATATTTTAAAAATAGGGTGGCTTTAAATCAATGTTATTGGTTTGCTTTATTTTTCACCACCATTGTTTGGCAAATTTTTTCAGATCCAAATTATTTTAGATATGGAGTGGAGTGCGGAATTCTTGGTAACTTCCGTTTTAAACATGTTTTATTACAAAGATTGGAATCACGCGGATAATACATCACAAAGCATTTCCTTTTGATTCGGTAAGTTAGCGAGGAATGTACATTTTCATTTTATATACTATGAAATTTTAAACTGTAAATTTTGTCGTTTTAGTTTTTCAGGTCTTTATAATTTTGCTTTTCATTTTTTCATAATTGATTTTTATAATTTTTTATAATTATTGTTTGGTACTAGTGTTTTCAAGATTTAAGTTATTAAGGTAAGGTAATTCATTTTAGTTCTGGATTCAGAGAGTAAAAAGCAAAATGGCTAAGTAAATAGCGTAAAGTCAAAAGACAAGGAAGCTATGGGTAAGTATGAAGATAAATAGGTAAGCAGTCTAATAGTTAAGGGTAAGTCAGGCAACAATAGGTGTGAAGGTAAGTATAAATGGAAGGTAAGTAGTGATAAGGGTGAAGGTAAGTAGTGTTTTTAGGTGAAGGGAGAGTGTTATTGGGAAAGGGAAATTTTAAATGTTAAAAGCACTGAAAACCCCAACACTTTTCACAAATTCCCAAAATCAAAACCCCCGGGGGAATTTCTTGGCCATTTCCTGACTTCACAAAAAAACCTCGTGGAATCAAAATATTATTCACGAAAACCCCTCCCGAAAAGTCCCTGCTGGTGGCCCATTCATGATGTTTTTTTTTTCTTTTAAGGGAAATGTGGATAAGGCGTAGGTGATAATTGGCATCATGGCTCAAGGCTTTTTTTTCCAACCCGACCCCCTTTATTGCCGGAAACATACTTCCTGCCCCATTGCCCCCTACGGCTAAAAGCCCTTTTCCCCCCCCCAGGGCATGCTAAAAAGCTTTGGAACCCTTTTTCAAGAGTTTCCCAAAAAAATATTGATAAAA
>NW_003531753.1:0-913 GCF_000181795.1 Trichinella spiralis
TTAAAAACCGACTTCAGTAGTTACTTAACGGGAACGTTTGACGTTTGACGATGCTGTTACTTGCCACGCAAGTAAAACAAACAAGCGCACCATTACTGATTGATAATTTTCAAGCGATACTCATTTGCATACTGTAGCAATAGAAATCGGTTTGAGTTGATTGGAAAATTTTCTGGACGAGGAATTAATTCTAACCGGACGCTATGAAATTAGGAAAATTGAAACCTCAAGCACAGCGAATGACCTACATAAATGGAACTCATCGCATAATGTTTTCACTAAAATATAAGCACAATCGATGCGTATGCTGACAAACAAACTTAATCAAACAAAAGATGTAATTTACCAAATGTCTCTGATGCTGTGAAATTTGAAAAAATAATTTAAAGTGAAAAAAAGTTAATTAATTTTCAATCTTTCTAAAGATGAAGTCATACCTAATCTTAATATGAAAATCAAAAAGAACAGTTTTGCTGTGAAAAATATCTCACTCATATACTACATACTACAAACTTGAATAATTTCATTAAACTAAGGAATAACTTCACCCTTTCGAAGTATCCTTAGCCTTGCTTTACAGATCCACAAGAAATGGCATTTACCTATTGCCTTCTCTTGTTCTGCTTCGTGCCGTCCGTGTTTTCACATTTTCTTTGCTCCATTCTTTAAACCTGTAATAAGCATATTAAATCAAAACTATCCTCACTTTATCAGAGAGGAGAATTACAACATATATAATATAAATTAAGTGCTATGCAAATTAAAAAAATAATTGTTCACAAATGAATAAACTGAATTTTAAAAAAATGACTAGCCGACAAGTGGAATACTCTGTCTGTAAGTCTGAAGCGGCCTAAAGAACTAATTTAAGCCCTAATGAACTCAAGAAACGTTGACGGATGCTATCCATTGC
>NW_003531754.1:0-1231 GCF_000181795.1 Trichinella spiralis
GCTATTTGAAAGTGAGGTTATTGGAAAAATATTACTTCCCTTATACACTGTCATAAAATGAGCTCAAAATGAGTCTGTGAGATGTATATATGAAAGTCTTCGTAAGAAAACAACAGCAGTTTGAAGATAAAATAAAAAAATTAGCAAAATGAAAATAAACAGTGCCAGGCTTTCAAAGAACTTTCCAAACCCAAGCCAAGCATGGCTGGTCTGAACTTCAGCATTATGTTAAATTGCAGTTTCTGATCAATTTTTCCATGGTAAAAATTCGACAAAAAATTAGTAATTCTGCCAATCGTGAATGTCACACAGGCAACAACGAGTTCCGCATTGGAATTGAAATGGCAATAACACTGTTTATTGTACATCTATCTGCCTGTCTGTCCATTTGTCTTGTCTAATGCACTTTTTACACTAATATAAATTAAAATAATTAAAAAACAAACATTTTTATACAAAATTACAAAAAATAATAATAACTGACAAATGTTGAACTATTAAATGTGATTTTGGAATTGGCATTTCACTAATCACATTAGATATACCGCAGTTGGAACACTTGCGCTGCTGAGAAAGTTTAACACTGTTGGGACATTTTCCAAACTTGAACTTTTGCAAATCGTTTCATCAATAAATTACCCCACTGCAAGGACAAAATTTCCACCATTCACAAATCTCTACTGTGATTATATTTGCTCTTCGTTTCTTCGCTTAAAGCGTAATTAGAAAATGGAAGTATGATTAAGATTTATTAAATTCCAGCAGCTTAAAGAAAACTTGATGACCATTTGCAGTCAAGGCAATAGTCAGAAAAATTGGGATCAATTTTACTGCCCCAAATGAACTTCTACAAGAAATTTCTTGCTAAATATTCAATACAATCATCAAAGTAGTAGATGTAATGTCATGTTTAAAAATTCAAAATTTCAATAGCTTCAATTGAATCTATTAGAATATAAAACCGCCTTGCGTTGTGCTTGTGCTTTCATTAAATTCATTAGCTAATAAATACAACTTCTGTATGATTGTATTCTATTACAGTTAAATAATGATATAGAAAAGTAATAAATTAACTAACTTACAATACACTATTTAAGAAACCTTATCAAATATGAAAACACTTCCACTAGCACATGTAACAGTGGGAAGAAATATAATGATAACGTTGATAAGAATGGATAAAGCGACAGCTAATCACTTAAATCCATTTTAACTTTTAGCATAATTTTAA
>NW_003531755.1:0-865 GCF_000181795.1 Trichinella spiralis
TGTGGTGGATTCAAACTGATCTACATACCATGAGAGATGTATTGGAACCTGAAAATCACAGAAACCGTGACTAATATGTACAGTAGTCTTATGCTAAGAATAAATAGACAAGCAAGACGCTTTACTAGTTAGCCGATTGTTGTGAACAATATTTTTGGATCCTTGCATGGCGTAAATGAACTCTCGAATTTTCAAACAGAGAACGCACTTTCAATGAAGCTACCAACGTATTGGACCTCCCAATGTCATCTGTGGTACCAGCAAGTTGATGCGCAGTTGCACATCTGCCAAATTTTTACTGATACGATTGTGCATTAGTACATAGTCAGAGCACTGGATCAGAAAACTGCGTGCAAATTCAGTGACTTTGTTCGTCATCCTCCCGCTACATATAACTACTTAAGGATAAAGGCATTCCTGGCGAACATTATTGGCATTTGTCAGAGCGAACAATGCTTAAATATGATTGCATGATGAAGCACCGTCCCAGCTGTTGAATGATATGCTGGTCTTGCTGTTCGGTTACGAACCATGTATCTTATTCCGGTAAATATTTTTGAAACAAATGTAAACTGACTTCTTTCTGCTACAATCCAGCATCAAATTCAAAGACTCCTGACAGTAGGCATTTCATGGTCATATGGTGCGGCATAAAAACCAAGAAAATATGGGCCCAAAACACTTTGACTACTTGGTCAGAGTTGTTCACTCGCCAGCGCAGTCCATTGACTTCAAAATTTCCTGTGAAAGGCAACCACGCCAAGTGAAGCATTTAGCAGCATAATTTCATCAAGTTACATTCCTCATAAATACTAATTAATACGCCTAAATTTAAGTCAGATTGGCTGGCAGTAAGCAATCACCG
>NW_003531756.1:0-856 GCF_000181795.1 Trichinella spiralis
GACCGCCGGTCGCCCTGCTCCTCATACGACCGGTGACGAAGCCAAAGTAGTAGTCGACCTCTATCCGCACGTCGACTCCTATGGGCGGCCATTGCCGCCGCTTCATCTTGGTGACAGCCGCCTCCTGCGACTTGTCCGATATGTCCATCTCCCCCTGTCGGACCTTCTCGCGGATCCGCTGGATGGCAAACGCTCCCATGCGGCGACTTGCCACCGGCTGGCCCAAACTGCCAACGGCCCCCCACCGGACGTCAACTTCCCCTAGTCGACGCTCCCGATCCACGCAGCCTCCGACCTTCCCAACACGGAGATTTCCATACGATGCTTCGAGCTCCAACCTCTTCGACGCCACGGCTCCATCCGCGGCGGGGTCTCCGGCCGGCGCTTTTCTTGACGACCTAACCTCCCCGAACTTCCGCATGGGGCTGTCATCCGAATCTTCGCCTTTCGACAAGACTTTGGCCTCGATGGATCGTCTTCGGGCGGCTCTCCCGCACGTGATCCACCCGAGGCGGGTCTCCACGGCCACTGACCCACCTGTCGCTCTTCGAATGCGACCGGTCACGAGCTCGTAATAGTAGTCGATGCCGACCAATACATCGACCAGGAGCGGCGTTCCTTGCCGCTGTCCACCCTCGGGTACGGTCCTTGCCGGTGTCCCGTCCGGGGACTCCGCCGGCCCTGATTTACCGTAGACCCGAGGAATTGCAAGCGCCTTCACCATGGTGCTTGCGTCCGGTCGGCCTGAGCTTCCAACCGCTCCAGCCGAAATTCAACTCTACGCCATCGGCGCTCCGGGCCTTACACGACCTCGAGAGTTGTGAGGCGACAACGTTCATGGGGCCACTGAGTCCGA
>NW_003531757.1:0-503 GCF_000181795.1 Trichinella spiralis
GCAACTTGAAAGATTAAAATACAAAAAAAGATATTTAAAGAAGCTATACCGTGATTTTCACACGATGAAAAATTCGAACAAAGATGAAGGAAAAGTCCAATTTTGTAAAGATATCGCAGTTGAAGTATATGGAGCTTATGGAAGAGGAGAACATCACCGACAATTATACGAGGAAATTGGTACACTTTTCGACCAGCTTCAAAGTGCTATAAGTGAAAACTTAAAAGTTAAAGAAATTGAATATAGCACTCATAAAAAATTGGACCAATTAAAATATGAATTGGATAAGGAGCTGGATGAAATCAGAAAAAAGAGAATGGAAATTTTTCATCTTGAGTGCCAGTATAAAATCAAACACACAGCAGATGTAGATGAAAAAGATTTGTCAAATTCAGACACGGATCATCATACATCGCCATCCGAGCGCAAAAAGTTATCACTCTCTTGTATATCTGAAAAAGATATTGTTCACGCGAATGATGATATACAAACTCTGAAAAGTG
>NW_003531758.1:0-1275 GCF_000181795.1 Trichinella spiralis
GCGTTTGTGGGGGGAAAAATGTTTTTTTTCTAAAATTTTTGAAATTCTTTTTTTTAGGATAACGGTTATATATGGATAGGATTAGAGAAATTTTGGCAAAAGTCTGATGGAACCACCAATATGATTTTTAGGGGGAATAAATTGATTTTTAAAGTTGGCAGTTTGTCTTTCTTAATTGATAGCAATATTTACGGAACCGTAACTCTGTTGATACATACCCAGTGTGAAGGAAATTTAATAAATGAAGCATTTCATATTTGAATTTGGAAATGATTAGTCTGTTTCTATATTTTTTTCCGTATTGTTCAATCCATTATATTTGACGTTATAGAGCTGACTTTCTTTAACAACTCTATTAACCATTTTTCAAATACAAATGCATAATGCTATTCATATTTTCAAAAGTATTCAAGTGTTATTTATGCTGTAATCATAACGTGAAAGTGAAGCGATTTAGCAGTTTTTCTGTATATCGCATTTCATTTTGTCAAAAGCGATATTTCACCTTTCATTTTCTTGCCGCATTTCATTATCACTAGAATGTATGGAATTTGAAATTTATTTATATTCTTTCTTGTTGATGATTTTAGAAAATCGTATTTGTTTTTGTAATTGTGTTATTTGTATCAATCGTTTATTTGTCATTTGTTCTAATTATATTTATTATTATGGTATTTTTAGTAACTGTGGCACCCATTAATGGACTGAAGCTGAACATAATTTCTATGCTAACTTTTCCTGAAATATGTTATTAGTTTTTCTCAACACATGTATTTCACTAATATTATATTTTATAAGTTGATTTTTGATAAAAACTGCTCATTAAACTTCGAACATTGATTGTATGGAAAACATCCAATACAATGTACTGCATGACATCACACTTTCACGCAGCTAAATTCTGTTAATTTAGAAGTGTTTACAGATTATGTTAGAAATATTTAGTCTTTCAGATTTTCATATTATTTCAGTGACAGAAATCTGCATCGTAATGAAATTTTACGTTTTTATTGTGCATTTTAAATAAAAAGCAAAATGACATTTCGTCCTTTAATAAAAATTGTTCACTATATGCCGGCTTTTTTTTTCTATTACTGATGAAAGATGAGCCCGTTCAACCAGAGGCAAAGTAGTTTTCCATTTGCATAAATTTACTTAATATCAAACACCACTTTAAGCATTTCTATTAAACTCCAGTTATTTAATGCTGTGCCACGGGCTACAGCGACGTGGCCCACTATATTCCGCTCTTCACTACCATCTTTGAAATATATT
>NW_003531759.1:0-676 GCF_000181795.1 Trichinella spiralis
GGGTACCGGGCTCGAATTCGCGCGACAGTCTGACGTTTACCGATTGACAGATGGCCGAATTCAACTTCTTCGACAGGAACTTGCTTGCCTTTACCTATAGTAACGAAAACGCTTCCATATTCTCTGCCGCTTGTCGGCACTTTATTTTTACACTTGAACCTGACTCCAGGCCAACGACCAGATTTCACACTGCTTCTCTGGCTTCCCAAGCGTAGGGCTAAACAAAGTTGTATTATTTAAATTCAACTTTAACATTTTAAAAAGATTAGACAAAAATTAAACAAATATTGGTCTCAGAGAAAGGACTAGTCTTTCACCTGATTGACTCCGTCTCGAAAGGAATAAGATGAGGGACTCATCATATAAGTATGTATACTTCATCTTGGGAATCACTAGCAGGCGAATCGGCCTGACGCCGAGCCAACTTTGGGGAAATAACATTGCTCAGGTTGATAAGACGTTCGGGAGGCGGCCCGCCTTTCGGGTGGCCACCTATCACAATGGAATCACCCCTAGAAAGCCATTTGTCCTATACCTCGCATCACAGGTGGGGAAGAGACAGGTGCATGCTGCTTGGGTTTGACTGCTATCGTTATTTTGAAAACGTCTATTTTACTTAAATCTCTTGATCGGAAACGAATGTGATAAGAATCACGTTTAACGAAAGCAACGGACG
>NW_003531760.1:0-630 GCF_000181795.1 Trichinella spiralis
TCGCCCTGTGGTGGATTCCTGTGCTGTTGTTCTGTGATTGTCAACAACAGTCGTCGGCTTTTAGTTGCTATGTATATGCAGCTGCTGCCAATGTTATGTTGTCTGTGATAAGAAATGGATCGAATATGTAATTTGCAATGTGTGTAATTGTGTAGAGTGTAAAGAAACGGTGTGGATGTTTCTTTGAATATTCGATCATCGTGTTGTGTTTGAATAATGCAAACAACATAATTTGGAGATTGTTGTCGACGTTGCAGTGTGTGTGAAATGCAAATTGTGCAACGCTGCGCTTGTGTATTGAATTCTCAATTGAAAACCGGTGAGCGTTATAAAGGTGCATATTTCTTGTCGTTGTTGTTGCAAATGTTTTTTATCAACAGCATTTTGTTTTTCAATAAACACTAGTGTGTGTGTTGTTGTAATGCAATCAGCAATCGTTGCGTTGTGTGTGATTGTCTGTGTGTGTGTATGATGAACAACGCGATTTTATTAAATGATCAGTGTTGAGGTGCTGTTGTGATTTTGTCAGTGTGGCAAGTGACAATGATATCAAAATGTGCCTTTGTATTATTAAACGGTTTCATTGCAATAAAGTTGCTCTGAGAAACGATAATTTTTTGATGCAATTCC
>NW_003531761.1:0-891 GCF_000181795.1 Trichinella spiralis
TCCTCTATATATTGCCCATTATTCATATTGTGTTTTAATCTACCTATGCTGTATCATCAAGAATCGAAATATTTTTGTTACGGTTGTGGATTTTCCTTGTTCAGTTAATCATTTGACCTTTTGGGTGTGCTGAGGAAGCAGCGGATATCGTGCTGCAAAATCTTCTTATGACTCTTTGTGCTTACTTACACCTTTGGATTGATCTTAACGACTTTAATGAATATCTGGAATTTTTTTCGAATCACAATGCAATAAAGTAATAGTATATGTGAATCTGCCGGTATTAATACTCCTAATTATAGCCAGCTTGCATGCACCACAGCTTCTTGTTGTTCCCCAAATATATATCAGACTCATTTCACATTAATGATATCATTCCCGCATCATTTTATATATACTTGATGCCGGAATGCAAAGCATATATATGAAATAGAATAGACATACTGATGATAAATATGAACTCCATTATATATCATGTTAATGTATACTTCCAAAATAAAATCACAGAAAGATACTTAACATTTGAAAATACAGTAATATACCTTATTTAACTTGTCAGATTATGATATTAAGGTTACTACAAATACACAAATAAGAGAAATGCAAAGTTGTATCCATAGTTATTATTTTATTACAATGCTGTTCGACAAATGGTGGCAGTGCGTAACCAAAGTGCAAATGCAAGAAGCTACATTCAGGTGAAAAATTCAATAGTGAAACTTATTTTCCTGATACATTTGCCTATGAAATGCGTATATATTTAAGTATTTAAAGCAATTTTCACAAGAAGATGCGTAAACATTAAAATACAGGGAAAGCAGAAGGATCATTTACATATAGAAGATCGAAGGAAGTGATGAGCACATCCATAATTCAGTTGGCCAGAGCAAA
>NW_003531762.1:0-776 GCF_000181795.1 Trichinella spiralis
TGTGGTGGATTCGCGATCATGCTCTTGATCCAGCACAGCCAAATGATCAGCAATCAACCGCTTTTCCTTTTCAAGTTTCAAACTTTCTGCTTTCTCTGGTCCAAAGACTGCGCTTGTCGTTTATATACCCCTGTCTCGAACTATAAGCCCATGCAATTTTAGCTGTTTCGTAAAATTATATTCCAAATACCAAAACGGCAAATACACAAAAACAATATTTCAAAATCCACAGACAATTTCAATTTGTTGCTGCTATCGAGAGCTTTAATCTGAACTTTAAAATCACCAACAACTTCTATATACGAATCAAGGAAAAAATGAACAGTAGCTCATTTTAAATAATATTTAAAGCAAAAATAACATTTCAAAAATCCAATCATTCAATCAACCATATTTACCGAGATTTTTTCCAAAGTAACTACATAATCTCCAACTGCATCGGCTTCAGCGACGTGACTCCACAGTACGTCAACTTCGTCAAGAAGCCTACGCATTCTTTCAGCATCATCCGAATTCTCCTAAATCTACACGCACACAGCCACACACATAGCTGAATTGCATTATCTAAGAAATTCATCATTTGAAAATGCTCAACTTGTTGCAACAATTCGTCATACTCAGCGGCCATTTCATCACGAGCGAAATACAGTGAATGACTGAACTGAATTTCACTTATAAAATTCAAACGACACTAATTTACAGATTCACTTTCATTAAGTGAATCACGAATGTCAAATCTGATTTTCAGTCACTAAATTTCCCATTGTCTTTCATTT
>NW_003531763.1:0-760 GCF_000181795.1 Trichinella spiralis
TGTGGTGGATTCCTGACTGACCAACAATAATACTTCACTGATTATAACATAAAATTGAAAGTTTATTGCTATTTGTTTCTTTATTAAATTAAAAATGTGAACTAATCGAAAAAGAATTAATTTTATTAGTTTCTAGAAAAGAAATGCATATACAAATATAGGCAATTCACAAAAGCAACCCACAGTACATCAGACGGTAGTTTATACCGAGGAATTGTATGTAAATCTATTTGCGAGCCAAGCGGTATTATTATATACATGATTTAGATGGAAGCATTTTATAAATGAAAATTACATTTCCTTCTAGAATAAACGTCAAAAATGTCGCAGAAAATAGGAACGGATAACTTTGAATCTACAGTCAAGTGCTGTTCTTAATAATATTGCAGAATCATTATTTATTCTTGATCTTGCACGTCATTTATTTCTGTAGTTACAGTTGCCGGAAGTAAGTATGCCATTTCTTTTAAGAATTACTCTATTCTCGTGAACCGAGAGTGATCGTAAGCGAAAGATCGAGAATAGTGTCGATGAAAAGTATTATTTTGGTTTATTTCGAAAAACTTGCTGGTTGTGTTTTATTGGCAAGAAATAAGAAACGAGATATAGCTATGATATGAGATATCGACGAGAACGAAGATATTGCTTCTACGCTGTAAGCCGTTGGGAGGCTGTTTATAAAGATAGAAATTGATAACCTTTGTGATAGAAACCAAATACATTTTCTGCTTTGTACTGGGTGAAGCGTCACTTATCGTTA
>NW_003531764.1:0-591 GCF_000181795.1 Trichinella spiralis
TTTTGGATGATAAAAGAATATTCCATTCAGACTGTTAAAGAAAGACCGTATTGGAATAGGTTCAGTTCCGAGAGAAAAGGGAATTCCTTTCAGGAACTGGAATGGCAGCATTTGCGCTTGTACATTTAGAGGAATTGTTGAATTATTATATCGATGATGAGCTTCAAACGCTACTGTGCGAAGTGGATGCCCAAATCACCGACTGTCCGCTTACGGTTATCTCCTGTGGGACTCATGACATCCTCGCGCAATCTCTGGTCCATTTCTTTCTTCGGCGGAGCTTGTCGTCAATTATGGACGAAGTGGCAGAGAGAGAAACACCGGCATGAAACGAATTAAGCGTCGGTGGAATCACCAGAGGAGCTTTTTCGCCATTATTGAAAACACTGGCGGAGCGAGTACATCAGATGATAAAGATACTCCATCAGACCAAAAAGAAAGACCGTATTGGAGTAGGTGCAGTTCCAGAGAAATGGAATTCCTTCAGGAACTGGATGGCAGCATATGCGCTGTACAATTAGTCGAATTATTGAATTATTATATCGGTGAAGACCATTAAACGATACTGTGTGAAGTGGATGCCCGAATCAA
>NW_003531765.1:0-766 GCF_000181795.1 Trichinella spiralis
CGGTTTTTCATTGTTTGCTTCGAACGTCTCGACCTCATGCAGGTAAATAAATATATTTATTATTATTATTATTATTCGCGTTGTTTATGTTGTTTATTCTACTACTACTACTACTACTGGTGACGACGATTATATTTTCCATTTTTTTGTCTTCTCCTACTTTCCATCTATTCGCTCTGGTTGGTTGTCTTCATGGGATTTCGTTGGTCAAAGTGTTGTTGTATATATATGTGTGTGTGTTAAATTTTCTTCGAATTACAAATCGTTTATTGACGATTAGGATAACGAATAATATTTCTGTTGTCGACAAATGAGATCAGTAACCGAAGAGAACAGAATCAGTTCATTTTTGGATTCATTTTGGACCGGCCACAACGTGACGTTTTTGCGCTTTGTCATCATTTATCGTCAATCAAAAAAGCTGAAGCTTGTGCCGTGTACTTTACCAACGGTGCTGCTCTTTGCGCATAGTCAGGCTCCGAACAAGCAGAGCAGCAGCAACAACAGCAGTAGCAGCTGTCTTCAGCTTTTCCTCTTCCACTCGTTTTCACTTTCATTCTATGCATATGTATATATGTATATATATTTCAACAAGCTCATCTTTTTCTGCTCTGCTCTGCTCTCTCCCTCTCTCCCTCTCTCTATAGTTTCGTTTTTCTTCTTCCGCTAACTGATCGAGCTCGAAGCTCGGCTTTTTCTCATCAACGGGCCGGCTGACTCTCCAAACTCGTCGTCGTTCAGCTTTAATAATAATCGCGTGGAAACA
>NW_003531766.1:0-1095 GCF_000181795.1 Trichinella spiralis
TCGGCAGAATTCAACAATTACAGAGGGGTCAAGTTTATGTCATCGGGGTACAGGGATACATTAGCACAGTTTGGACAAGAATAGAATCGGTTGAAAAGCAATTCACTTTAATCGACGAGCTTGAGTTCACGACAACGTTGAGTTGACACCAAAGCCGTGTGTTGTTCTTTGCATATGGAAATTATTTCTGCCATGAATAATGTCATCATAGTAGCGAAAATGTAGTGGCAAACAGAGTGGTTTATTAGCTTTTAAATTTCAAATATTTTGATTGAAATAATTCATGTGTTATATGGGAACTTTATTTTATTTACAATAGTGACAATCAGTTAATTGTATTGAAATACAGTTGCGCGATTTAATTTATAGCAAACACTGTTTTGAATTTCGTGAAAATAGTGAAAAATCTTGATGCTAAGTAATATATATATATGTCAACAAATAACGTATAATGAATTAAATACCTACTTGAATGTGATGAGGTGTATAGCCATTGCACGATCATTGAAACATCACTTTCGAATAAAGAAAGTAACATATTTTTGGAGTAGCTTGTCAAAAATGTTTTGAATAAAAGTTAAAGAAGCAGATCCATAAAGGCAGGCAATTGCATGCGAATGTGTATAAAAGACATAGAAACTTTCCAGAATGTGAATTTCATGAAAAGTTCCGTAGAACGTGTTGATGAGAATAAGGAGGATAGAAATTCAAAATCAAACGAATAGAAAAACGAAAGTTTAATAATCGTTTATATGGAATGTTGTGAATAAGGAAAGCAACAAAAATTAAATGCATCCTCAGGAAAAAAGGAATTTAACTAATAAGAACAAAATGTAAAATCATTTAAAATACAGGAGGTTCAAAATTGACAATAAAAGTTCTCAGCATAAAATTGGCTATTTAAATTCAGGGATAAGATTTTGCCAAATTATTTCGTTAGCAAGTTCATTTGGGTGCATGTGCCAGTATTAATATAAGATAAAAATCAAATGCACAAACTGGATCATTTATCAAGATGTCAAAACATCTAAGATGGGAGGAATAAAAAAACACTCATACTATATAATTGGTACACAATGCAAGCAATAATGCTAA
>NW_003531767.1:0-1116 GCF_000181795.1 Trichinella spiralis
TCGCTAAAACTTTGCCTGATGATCTCAGAGAAGACCTTAATTTTGCCGTGGAAATTGTCAACTATGTGAAAAGCAGTGCATTGAACACTCGATTATTTGCGGCACTCTGTGAAAGTTTGAATGCTGACCACATGGCACTTCTCTATCATACAGAAGTTCGTTGGTTATCAAAAGGAAACATGCTTGGTCGGATTTATGAACTGAGAGAAGCAGTGGCAGAGTTTTTGGAGCAACGAGGAAGACGCACAATGTGTCGAGCTTTCAAAAGTGAACATTTTCAGCTTAGCCTGGCATATCTTGCAGATATTTTTGAAGCACTGAATTCACTGAATTTAAAACTGCAAGGAGCAAACGCGAATGTTATGGCTCACTATGACATTGTCCAAAGCTTCATTGCAAAAATTTCCTTATGGTTAAAACAAGTTGAAAGAGGAAATTTAACATGGTTTTCAAGACTAAACGAGCTTTTCAGTGATAAATGTATCAGCGAAGATTTGAAAAGTAAAATAAAAGAGCACCTTAGAAGCCTACAAGATGAATTTTTTCGCTATTTTCCTGACGTGGAACCTGAAAACCTGATATATAAACTTGTAAGGAATCCATTTTTAGTTAATGTTGAAGACCTTCCACACGATCTTCAAGAAGAAGCCATTGAATTGCAATTCAACAGCCTTGCTAAAGACAGCTTTGAAAGTATGCCATTAGAAAACTTCTGGGTGAAGTTACAAGCAGAATATCCTAAAATAAGTTCACAAAGCTTACGTATATTGGTTCCTTTTTCCTCAACGTACCTTTGTGAAACGGGATTCTCAGCTCTCATGACGCTTAATACGCAACATCGAAACAGGCTAAACGTTGAGAGCGACCTGCGATGTACCTTATCACCCACTCCACCAAGAATAGACAACTTAGTCGCAAATAAGCATTGTCAATATTCTCATTAAAATTTTATTGTGAATCATTCAGGAATGTTTTACTGTGGAAACTAGCTTGACTTGATGCAACCATGAAGCAAAATGTTGCTTTGCGTACACTGAATACATACCGTACTACTTTTTATTAGAGGGGGGGCATTAACTGCCGAACTTTTATTAAGGGGGGCGTGCGCTGACGCAG
>NW_003531768.1:0-793 GCF_000181795.1 Trichinella spiralis
TGTGATGGATTCGCCAAATCTTGCCTCGTCTCATATTCTTTAGCATAATTGAAGAAAAGAACGTTTGCATTGATAATTAGCAATTCTGTTTGACATTGAAGCTGTGTAAAATGTTCACCATCCGACTAGCCATTAATCCAAATTTTCACATAAGCATTAAACGGTTGAGAAGGCTTCCTCAATGTTTGACTTCTAGCTATCGAAATTTTTATCACTTCCTTCGGTTCTCTGTCAATCAAATTTTTTCTATTCTGCAAAAATTGAAGACCATTAAAGGCCGTCAATTTTGATTAAAATAACCCTTTTCTAACATTTCATTTTGATTTTTCATCGTATCTATCATTAAAGATATTGGTGGTCTCGCCAATTACCCTTTGCTGATGCCAACAGAAGGGTAATTCAAACAACGTGACAAATGCTGACAATATCAAAGAATGTTATGTCGACTGTCATAAACTGAAGAAACATCAACAGCTTTTTCCATTTGTGCCATTTATTGCTTTCGCTTTGTTGGCATCTTCAAAGTGCTTTACATTTATCAAACTGAGTACATAAATACTGTTCAAAAAAGATCAACCATTAGTTGCTTTGCTCATAAGATAAATTACGCTTTAGCTTGCAGTATACGAGATTTATGCATAAGATGATTTTCTGGTTTGTCGATATTGTTCTGATTATAACTAAAGGCTATTTAGTACAAGGAAATGTCTACATATAATTGTCCACACCTGCAGTTTCAGCTAACTAGCATGTGATGCTAATGTTAGCATCGCATATTTCTGATTCACTTGTA
>NW_003531769.1:0-986 GCF_000181795.1 Trichinella spiralis
CCCTCCTGTTATCCTCCGGGTCATATTGACCTGTTTTGATTTTCAACATAAAAATTAGTACCAAAATTATTGACTGTTGATGTTGAATTTTTTGACTTTTCTTCATTTCACCTTATCTGCATATACTGAAATTCCTGCGCGTCTGTCATTCATAGTAACTGCTGTATGCACTTTACGTATATGCGAAAACCCCGGGGTCACTTAGGCCCCATGATCGATCTTCTTCTGCTGCTTTATCATTATTGAAGGCAATGCAACATCTATCACTTTCAAGGTTCTATAGTTTATGGGATATATGGGTTAAAAATTACCTAAGATGTATAATCCTTTCTGAAAACGTTACAGTTGATGAGCGACTGTATCCTTTCAAAGGCCGATGTCAATTCAGACAGTACATGCCAAAGAAACCGGCAAAGTATGGCAATAAGTTTTGGGTAGCCTGTTGCTGAAAGTCAAGCTACGCATGAAATATGCAAATATACACTGGCAAGCCGTCAGGGTGGAACTCGTGCGAAGTACCAAGGGATGCGAGTGGTTCTCGACATGGTAAAGGGGCTAAAAGGTCATAATGTTACATGTGACAACTTTTTTACTTCGTATGCACTGGGGGTAGAACTGAAAAAAAAGAATTTGACTTTGGTTGGAACTGTAAAAAAAACAAGCCAGAGCTACCCAGGAACTGCTGCAACTACAAGGCAGAAAATTGAACTTTTCAACATTTGCCTTTTCTGAAGATTGCACCATCGTATCATACCTCCCAAAAAGAACAAGAATGTTATGGTTCCAAGTACTATGCACAATGGCACCAGTGTTGCGACAGAAAGAGAACCAAGCCTGACATTATTCTACCTATATATACTATAGTGCTGTGAATGATTTACACCAAATGACTCACGTATTCCTGCCAAAGAATATCTGCAGATGGCCTATTAATCTATTTACAACATCATCTATGTATCGTCGTACACGCCTACGTTCGTTGGACA
>NW_003531770.1:0-913 GCF_000181795.1 Trichinella spiralis
TGATTTACTGCATGAGTCCGAACAAATTGCTGCTAAAAGGAAAGAAACCGTTGAAATGCTGAATGCTCTTGAGAAAGCTAGCCGAGTTATTGCTGAAATTCGTGACGTTCACATATGGTAAATTGACGCTGTAATTTATTAAGTAAAGGTTACATAACGAATGAAGCTCTGAATAAAACTGCACTGAAAAGAATAAGAAAGGATATCCCATATATATATATATATATATATATATATATATACAGCGCCGCTGCTCCTGCAGCTCTGAACTGCTCCATAATCACAGTCGGGATTAAGCACAACACATTGATGCTGCTGGGATATTGGACTGTATTTCTACTGGAAAACTGTTTCACACGTGCTTGTATCTCGTGAAGAGAGAATACAAGATTCGAAGTGTACATTTCATATCACCGTTGACAATATCTTCCGGTCTGGATTTGGGCTGCGGCATTCCAGCTTCTTGCATCAATTCGAAGCTCAATGCCACATTGTGGACCTTTTGGTCGAAATCAGTTGGAGTAAGGTGGAAACCGTACAATGGCACAAAGTAATTTTCCAACAAGCCCATCAATAGCACCAGAAAATACACCATCTTGAAATTGATATTCCAGTTCAGTTACCTGACGACGAAAAAAGAAAGAAAACAGAAAAAAAGTGTCATACACTGTATACAAAAAGTCTGTGAAATGCATACTTCAGGTTGACTTTGTTCAGTGTTTTGTTGGCAAAAGTAAGCAAGAGCGTTTAACAACGCTAAGCTTGTCCGGTGCATGGTCGATTAGAGTGTCGAAAGCGTCTCTTTCACCGCGCAAGCCGAAATTCATCTTGCACATCTGTTATTTCTTCAGTCACGTACCGAGTATGAAAGTTGGCCGTCCTCGTTTATGAGCAACTAACATCTGAACGAATA
>NW_003531771.1:0-802 GCF_000181795.1 Trichinella spiralis
TGTTTTTGTGAAAAATCGGCATAAAATTTCTTTTTAAAATTTGTACGTTTTTCGATTGTTGTAGTTTCATATTGCTCAAAGAAAGAGTTGTTGAACAAAGGGGCTCTAAATTTGTCTACTGCATATTTTAATACATTGGGTATTCACACATCAGTAACTCTCTTTAACGGAAGTAAGCACTTGCAATTTCTGTACATGAATATTTTGTGGCATCGAATCTTTTCTAATTCTCCTCGTAGGAGATAGTAGGGATGGTGGCTCTGTGACGGAGTTGCGATCCGTAATGGAGGTTCGAGGAGGGGAACGTGGAGAATAAGTTTTTAGTCTCAGAGTGCGATTTGTATAGGAATCAGACAGGCAAGCTGGACGAATAAAGCGCGTCATAGTGAAAGCCATTGGGAATGCGGACAGAATTTTGCGTATGATAAAGTAGGCAGAGCTTTTGGAAAAATAGGTGCAAGATAGCGAACCCGTGGAAAGGAAATGCATTTGTGGCGACTACTGGAAAATTGTATCCCGTTAATCATATTGATCTTTTTTGCTGGGCAAACGAGGGAATTCTGTAACTTTGCAAAAATCATTGGACGTCTCGTTGGTTCGCAAACCAGCCACAAAAGGGCAAAAATAATAAACAACATTAAAATACATCCTAGAATTCAGGCTGGATTCTTTTTTTTTTTCCCCCCATAATTTAAAGAATATGAAAATCTGCGCCTATTAATGGAACTCATAATAGCCGGCTTGGCTGCCCCCCAGTTACAATGTTGCCCGGGAAAAAAACCCACAAGTCTAATTTCCAATT
>NW_003531772.1:0-952 GCF_000181795.1 Trichinella spiralis
AAAAAAAAAAGTTGTCTGTCTGTTATAAAAACCCCCCCGGAGAAATAATCCGCCGCCCCACTTTTTTAATATTTGGTAGGCCTAATTTTTTTTTTGAAATTATAAAGTTCTTAAAAAACAAAGTTTTTAAGGGGAAGAGAAAAAAATAAATTTTTGTGAAAATTGGTTTTAGTGTTTATAAAAAAAATTTTTGTATTTGGTATTTAAAATAAAAACACAATTTTTTTTCCAACCCTCCCCGTGAAATCCCCGGGAAATTCACTTGTAAAAAAAATTGGGGTGGCGCTTTTTCCTCCATACCATTTTTTATTTGTCCAGGGGGCGGATTTTTGTTTTAATTGGAAGGGCCAAACTCTTTCTTCCCCCGAAAAACCAACCATTGGATTGGCACTTGGCACGCACTGAAAAATACCCGGCAGTGGGCCAGGGCACAGTCTAAAACTTTTAGGAAAAACATCTTGGTGCGTTCCAGCAAAAAGTTTCAGTGAAAGGATGCCTTTCAACAATGCAAATTTCTGCCGTTGCTTTCAATTTAACTGCATTAATTTTGTTAACATTATCTTCAACTTCTTCTTCAAAAGAGTACATGAAGCCCTCAGCTACAGGAAAATATTACATAAAAGTTTTTATGTGTATATTGAGGTAAAACAGATAACTATTTAGCACTAAACTTTGCACACTACCTGTCAAGCAATGTGTTACTTTATAAAACTGCAAATCGTGCAATTGCTCACTGCAATTGACTATGATGTTTTCTTCTGGCATTGCATGTAACTTTGAGCAAGAAGATGTTTTTTCATTATAGGCAAATAGGCTGTAATTGTAAGGACTGAAATCAGAGTAGGTATAGGCAATACAACTTTTGAAAGAAGATTTAAACAAAAATAGTTCTATGCTGTCCCCAATCCCTTCTCGACTTCCTTTTTGTCCCAATACACAAATTTTATCTATC
>NW_003531773.1:0-809 GCF_000181795.1 Trichinella spiralis
TACCTACATTATTCTATCGGCCAGAGGCTATTCACCTTGGAGACGTGCTGCGGATATCAGTACGACCAAGTACGAGATTTACCAGGCGTCGCTCGGATTTTCACGTACCGACGAGAGCGCTCCGAACACCGTGAAAAAGTCGGCGTTTTATGGATACCAGAATCCCTATCTCCGGACAACCCGGTTCCAGGGAATGCGTCCCTTAAAAAGAAAAGAAAACTCTTTTCGAAACTCACGACGGTCATTTTCCGAGTTCGCTTGCGTTACCGCGCGATTGAGTTGAACGCCAACCCCACAGAGAGATTAAAGCGCTACTCTTTGTCTCCGTTACTCGGTTCCGGAATATCAACCGGATTCCCTTTCGAAAACATACGACAACTGCACACAACAACAACTGGTGACGACACAATCGCCTCCACCACAACACACACACAAATAATTATTCAGTCTTACAATTCATGTCGCAAATTCGAACAAGCTTTCGCCGTTTTCTTAGGATCGACTGACCCATGTCCAACTGCTGTTCACATGGAACCTTGCTCCACTTCAGCCTTCAAGGTTCTCACTTGAATATTTGCTACTACCACCAAGATCTGCACCAACAGCGGCTCCGAGCGAGCTCACGCTCAAAACTCTTCAAAGCAACACTGTCGCGACCTTCCTACCCGTCTCAACGTTCATTACACCTTTTCCGAAAAAAAAGTGCGTAATTGAGACGGTCAGGTATGGGCCTGGAGCTCAAACGCTATCCATTTTCAGGGCTAGTCGATTCGGCAGGTGAGTTGTTACAGAATCCACCACAGTGCGAG
>NW_003531774.1:0-786 GCF_000181795.1 Trichinella spiralis
ACCGGTCAAGAGCCCAGAGTGGGAGATATTGTGTTGGTGCATGCACCCGGTACAACTTGGAGCAAGTGGCTGATCGGTAGAATCACGGATATTCATCCCAGTGAAGATGGTGTAATCAGATCAGTAACGGTGAAGACTAAACAAGGCGCCGTGACCCGGTCAGCCAGATCACTCCGCCTGGTGGAATCATCCAGTGATGCATTACAATCCGGTTCACATTTGGGGGGTGGGAGGTGTTGAGAAATCTTTTCTCAATACCTGCTCATCAGTACCAAAAAACATTGCTCAGTGTACAAAAACAACGGTGACGTAACACCAACCGCTTCCCTTGTTTTTCTCAATGGAAAGCAATGGAATAGCAATTAAGCGGTCAAAAGATCAGCGACTTGTCATGTATCTGCCACAACTCCGGTGATCAGCTGCTGAAAAAGCGTCAAAGTGAAATGTGGCTGACAGCGTGGCTGTTCAGACGAGGCGAAGCCGCACAGTACAAACCACTGCACAACCATCCCGGTTGCTGAATTGCTTTTCGAAAATTTAGGCCACAGAAGCGGAGTGAGGTCAAGAAAAAGATATAAATACGAGTGAGGAGGGAGGAGAGAAGATTACACGATTTCCAATGATTACACGGTACACGCCGTCTCGAAGACCGACTGAACCATTTTCTCTCGCTATATCAATGTTGTTACTCACTGTTTATTCAGAATAAATCAAAACTTAATCACACCCGCTGTCGTTGATTACCTATAATTAATCATATAGATGACTACTACAAAAGAGATCATC
>NW_003531775.1:0-1211 GCF_000181795.1 Trichinella spiralis
CTCATTTATGCCAGACTTTATCTGTGTTTGTATTACATTGCACATTTATCATATTTTTTGAAAAATAAACTTTTTCATTAATAAAGAATTGTTGTTGTTGTTGCATTGTTCTTGGTTTATATTAAAAGAAAAAAAATTTTTTTTCTTACTTTTAAATAGATTATTAATTTACTTGTGTTACGTGTATTGTTTCATTTTCCCCATTTTAACTGTTTTGTTTTTGTTCCTATAAACTAATTAATATTGCTGGCTGGCAACAAGTAATGGCAAACATGATTTTCCCCATTTTAACTAATCCTACATGAGCATCATCGTTAAGAAATAACGCAGTATTGGTCTTTTGTTACGTCTGTGTATTGTGTCTTTGTGTTTTTTTGTAATGAAGAACTTTCCACACTCGACATCGCCAAATCGTATCTATCTTCTCCAACGTGCCAATACTTACCTCACTTGACCAACGAACGCAACTGACCAACAAACGATTCGATCCAACCTATCCACAACCTTTCACCGATCTTGGCTTTCTCCACCTGTCTTCTTTCTTCTTCATGTGCATTATTTTTCCATAGTTTATTACGTGTTTACTTATTTGTATGCAATGCTTTCATGTGTCAGAGATTTTACAAAGTCAAACTCAAAATAAACGAATCAGAGAAAAAATATTTGGAGAAATAAAGTGAAAAAAAACAAAATGTACAATATAAGAAGAAAAAAAGTGAAAATCAAAGAAATCAAAAGATATAATGGGAGAAATCAAAAAATGAATAAAGTGTATAAATAAAGTAGGGGAAAATAAAGTTTGAATGAATGTTTGAAGTTCAGCAGTTTGAAAAATAAAAATAAAATAAAAAGAATTTGCATTAGAAAGTGTTCAAATCAAATTATGTAAGAAAAGAAAAACAAAAATTTCAAATTAAATAGAAATCAACAATTATTTCGACACATGAAAGCAGTTGCATACATAAATTTTGCTGCGTGAAAGACCAAGTACTGCATTAATTCAAAACTCAGTCATGTAGGTTGGTCGTTAACTTAATTACAACTATGGGATAACTTCACCCTTTCGAAGTATCCCAATCCCAGACGTACAGAATTGGGGTCCCAGGAACTTTGTCTTCTCTTGTTCTGCTTCGTGTCGTCCTCGATCTGCTTCGTGTCGTCCAACGATCTGCTTCGTGTCGTCTTCGATTCTGCTTCGTGTCGTCCACGAA
>NW_003531775.1:1661-8767 GCF_000181795.1 Trichinella spiralis
TTTTCAATTATCTTCTTTGAATAGTCCAAAAGTTTTATAAATTTTGGATTTTTAAAGTAATAATATCAAAAATAATTTTTTCTTTTTTTTGCCACGTGAGCTTTCAGGTTCAGTGCAAAGCTAAAATAACACGTAATCAGTAATAGTATGGTAACGGAATGGTAAAAAGAATACAATTTTTGAGTACATAAATATTCATTCTGAAAGCAATGTTTACCTATTAAATATACATTTAAAAAGGCAAATTTAGACAGAACCTCATCTAGTAATCATGCCAGTGGTTGATAACGAAAATACCGATAATACTGTTTTTTATTAGTCATTACAGACATGGCGACGCATTCAACAAAAATGAAAAACTTATAGCACGCTTTTCATGCTGAAACAGCGGATGACGATGGTGAACATTTCAGCTTTGGAATTTGATCGAGTTGTCGTATTTTTATGATAATGGGGCTATAAAAGACGATGATGGACATGATGAACAGTAGCTTACAAGAAGTTCAATCCGATCTATGTAATTTTTCACATATAAAGAAAGCTACTAGTATAATGACAAACGAATTTGTTTTTCTTTTTTCTTAACTTTTTACATATAAAAAGGGATTACATTAAATTCAAATTCAGTTTTAAATGATTTGTTACTTTCAGCAGTGCATTTCTCACAGTAGAAAATGAAATAAATTTATTCCATATTATTATTAATATTACTGGGCCTATCTTTCAATTCATAATTGTAATTACCTGAATTATAAGTTTACACAAAGAATCATTTAAGGGAAATTACTTATAAATAAATAAAAAATAATATTATAAAAACAATTCTAATAGCAATCTTTTTATTAGAAGAATTATGCGCCATTGCTTATGAAGAATCATAAAAGTCAAGCTGAACAATACTTTATTAAAAATTAAGTTCAATAATACAGTATGCTTTGATCGAAGTTAATTTTAAAATGATGCACATAATGAAAGTTAATCGATGAGCTAATAAGCAATTGTTAGTTCAAAGTGAGTAACATGGATTAAATGCAAACATTTTTTTAAGGTTCCTCGCATTCCTCAGACAGCGACGGGTCAGACATAATCTGCAGAAATTCCGTCAACAATGCATTAAAACAAGGCGTTCCCCGCGTGGACCATAGCAAAAGGAAAGCGGGACAAATATGGGATATTTGACGATCACAATCTATTTCGTCTCCTAACACTCCATTTTGAGATGCATCCATATTTTCATCCGTCTGTTCATTGGTGGTTTCAGGTGCTGTATCATACATAACTTGTGCTTCGGTACGGCTACTGGACTGTCCGTTTCCATCTGGCGACCCTTCAAATACGCCTTCGTTCACCTTATCCGCATTGATGTTTCTAACAGATTCTCCAGCTTTTTTCTCTTCATCAAGCATGGAACGTTGTCGACTTTCACTAACCGTCAGTTCACTTTTATTTTCAATCACGCTGTTAGAATTGTTCTCAGCATCCGTTTCCATGGCTTGTTCATCCTGGCCAGTCTCTTCAATATCCTCATCATTCGGCTTAACCTGTTTCTCATAATCTTTCAGTTGGTCATCATCCAACTTCAGCATTTCCAAACCAACCTCGCGAAACTGAATTAAAAACAAACAAATTATTAAAATTATTTTCAAATTACATGTCAATATTTGAAAATTTTACCGTTTCTTGGTGGTTTTCAGTCCTTTCCATTTTCTCGTCGTTGGCTACAGATTACGGAGATTGAGTGCTTTACTATGCGCTCAGAGTGACGACACGCCTTAAACTGAAGTTCGAATTTTCAACGTTGCCTTTATGTCTGTTGCATTTTAAAGCGAACATTATTAGTGTAGAACTTTAAACTGCAATTGATATGCGGCGAAGCACCATTCCTGATTATCAATAATGAAAACTAATTGCATATTATTTTTATTGAACAGTCCAAAATTTTGTTAAATTTTCAATTATTAATGTAGTAATATTTACAAAATACTCTTAACAATGATATATTCCATTTTGCTTTGCCAAGCTATCAGCTTAAGCTTTGCTGTCAGGTTCAGTGCAAAGCTGAAATAACACGTAATAAATAATGGTATGGTAACTAAATGGTAAAAAAAGCAATAAGCACTAACAGAATTTGCATTTGTTGTTTATTCTAACGTATAAAAAAGGCCAACTAGTGTAATTCTCTTTGCCAGCAGGTCACTCATTTTTGGATCGAACGGAGCTACTACTGAACGTTAGCAGATCACACAGCGGCGGTTCACTTCCTTGGTCCTTGACACCACTTGCGCCACAACTGATCTAGAATTGCTGTTTCGCCGCAACTGAAACATGCTTCACGCAGGCGTGCATTTGGTGATGAAGGATCTAATATGACGTTTACGTGCCGTCGCAACAGTCAGGCGAAAGCAGTATTGGTTGGTTGGTTTCTTTCGGCAGGTTTGATCGTTGGAGGCGACCAGTGAATCTCATCATGCCGTCTTCGTCGAGGAACGGGATGAACTGCCAGACCACTCTCATCATAAGACTTCCTTGGTCTCCCTTGCCACATGCTTTATCCACTTTTTCTCTGCCGCATTCACTTCCACATCTGTCAGTTCAAGTGCTGTTTTCCGCAGCTCAGGTGGTGCCTGCGCGTTGTGGATAAAAATGGGCAAAATATGATGAGTCGCAGAAGTTTCTCAAAGTTGCTGTAACGTGTTGGGTCGATGACGTCCTCCATGTTCCGCCTCAACGACGTGATTATAGACAGCAGTGATGTTCATCTGAGGCTTTCGGTCTCTGCTTGGCCCAGAATGCCATTGAGGTCCAGCTCTGGCCACCACACGATGTACGCAAGAAGCGTGTGCAACGGGTAGCCCCTGCTGACCAAGTCTGGTGGATTGTCTTTCATAGTACAGCGTCTCCAACAGTTGGGGGAGATCATGAATCTCCTTTACTCTGTTGGCAACGAACAGCTTCCACCGTCGTTCGTCGTTAGCCATTGTTGATTGGAAACGCGCTTTCAAAGCATCGGTCACTGTGTGGAATGCTCATCGCCAGTTCCCTTTTCGCATAGATGATCAACCGTGAGCGCACCAGAGCCGCCATGAGTTCCAGCCGTGGTAAGCTCAGACCTTTTATCAGAGCCAGCCTTGATTCAGCCGCGATGAAACAAACCTCAGTTCGATCATCCTTGAGAACCAGACGGAGGTAGACCATCCATTCTTATTCCTTCTCAGATGCCTCCGCGAAGACGTACACGTCAATCATGTCTTTGTCCTCCATGTGAACCTGAATACAGGCCCGATGAAAAGTGATCCATAGTAAATCTTCCAAATCTTCTATCGAAACCAGCCACTGTCCAAGTGGTCGACGGCGTATCATCAAATTTCTTAGTCAATGTACGTCGACGGCACAACACTTTCTGGTAAGTGAAGGTGAGAGTGTCGACTCTCGTTGCCACAGGATGTTCCAAACTCTTCCTGATTCATTGGAACCTCGATCCACTGTTCGCTCATCCGGAAGACCTACTGCAATCTATCTGGTGCTTCCTGTTTCGATGCAATTACCCTGCTTCGAGTCACGGACCACAAGGTTGCGAACGCAATGATGAGAAAATTCTTCTTCAATTTTAGTAGACGGTATTTTCGATTCCCTCAAACGCCATTCTAACTGCTCATACGCGATTGCCTTCCTTGACCAATCGAACGTGAATCATCAAAACAGTCGATTATTCGTCGACATCGATTATTTAATTGGTGGTACACACAGGTGGCTTTGATTTCGGCAGAAGCCTGTACATAGTTTCTCTGCTTCTGTCCTGCTTCGACCCAGCACGCCTGCCAACGCCACTTTTTCAATTGACCGGACCAATCGTTCCCAGTAGCTCCCGCACCAAGGAGCTCAGTCATTGATGAATTCCCACTCTATTACTTTATGTGTCAAGAACCACGTTCTCACACTTTTAATTGAGGAATTGGAGTCAGCAACTTGTCGGCTTGATGGAACGTCCGGGATTTTGATGGTGCAGGTTCGGCACTCAGGTGGATACTCAGAAAATGTATCATGCTGGATACGTATCAATTTCCAATCATATTGAGATCAAAACCGTAGCTTTGTTGGTGCGTGCCAGCGCGTTCTGGATAAAATATGGGTAAAATGTGTTGAGCCGCAGAAGTTTCTCAAAGTTGCTGTAACGTGTTGGGTCGATGACGTCCTCCATGTTCCGCCTCAACGACGTGATTATAGACAGCAGTGATGTTCATCTGAGGCTTTCGGTCTCTGCTTGGCCCAGAATGCCATTGATGTCCAGCTCTGGTCACCACACGATGTACGCAAGAATCGTGTGCAACGGGCAGCCCCTGCTGACCAAGTCTGGTGTATTGTCTTTCATAGTACAGCGTCTCCAACAGTTGGGGGATATCATGAATCTCCTTTACTCTGTTGGCAACGAACAGCTTCCACCGTCGTTCGTCGTTAGCCATTGTTGATTGGAAACGCGCTTTCAAAGCATCGGTCACTGTGTGGAATGCTCATCGCCAGTTCCCTTTTCGCACAGATGTTCAACCGTGAGCGCACCAGAGCCGCCATGAGTTCCAGCCGTGGTAAGCTCAGACCTTTTATCAGAGCCAGCCTTGATTCAGTCGCGATGAAACAAACCTCAGTTCGATCATCCTTGAGAACCAGACGGAGGTAGACCATCCATTCTTATTCCTTCTCAGATGCCTCCGCGAAGACGTACACGTCAATCATGTCATTGTCCTCCATGTGAACCTGAATACAGGCCTAATCCAAAGTGATCCATAGTAAGTCTTCCAAATTTTCTATCGAAACCAGCCACTGTCCAAGTGGTCGACGGCGTCTCATCAAATTTCTTAGTCAATGTACGTCGACGGCACAACACTTTCTGGTAAGTGAAGGTGAGAGTGTCGACTCTCGTTGCCACAGGATGTTCCAAACTCTTCCTGATTCATTGGAACCTCGATCCACTGTTCGCTCATCCGGAAGACCTACTGCAATCTATCTGATGCTTCCTGTTTCGATGCAATTACCCTGCTTCGAGTCATGGACCACAAGGTTGCGAACGCAATGATGAGAAAATTGTTCTTCAACTTTAGTAGACGGTATTTTCGATTCCCTCAAACGCCATTGTAACTGCTCATACGCTATTGTCTTCCTTGAACATCAAACGTGAATGAACAAAACCAGTTGATTGTTCACATCGTTCCTTTAAAAAAGCTCAAACAGGTGGGCAAAAAAACGCAAACCAGGATTGTAACACTATTGATTGATCACTCGATGAAAAAACAAGTGATACGCCCGTCACCAAAGAGAGCAACACACGTCACCACAAATCCACATATCTCATCAATGCGCTGTGAAGATAATCAGGTATCGGATACTGTACGTGTTTACAACAAAAATTAAATGAAATTAGTGCTCTTCAAAAATGCCATTGTTCCTGAAATATGGACTAAAAAAATTTACATTCACATAAGAACTAAATTTTTTCGATAATTCACACAATTTTATATACACTGTGATAGTACAAATAAGTGATAAGTAAGTAACTTTGAAGCATCAATTTTTCTCTTTAATAAAAAGTCTTGCAATTCGGCATGGCATCTTTTTTTCATGACATTTTATCGATAATAATAATTTTACTGTTTTTGTCTCTTCAGAAAAACAATTCTAATATCAATCGTTTGATCAACGCATTTCTGTGTTATTGCATATCACGAACCATATGCTTGAAGCAAAACAACACTTTACCATAAATTGTTTTAAATAATAATTCATTTGCTATTAATATTTGTAGTACTATTTAATTGAATAACTCTTATTACGTGTGTAAAGTCAAAGTAGTACTACGATTAAAGTATACTATATTATTTAACATAATTCATTTCTGACTTCATTATTGTTTATTTATTTGTAAAATTCTATTATATTATTTTTCATGTAAACTGTAATTCGGTACATTAAAGATATGTGGTAAACACGTACAGTATCTGATACCTGATTATCTTCACATGGTAATGATGAGACATGTGGATTTGTGGTGACGTGTGTTGGTCTCTTTGGTGACGTGTGTATCACTTGTTTTTTCATCGAGTGGTCAATCTATAGTGTTACAATTTTGGTTTGCGTTTTTTTGCCCACCTGTTTGAGTTTTTTTAAAGGAACGATGTGAACAATCAACTGGTTTTGTTCATTCACGTTTGATGTTCAAGGAAGACAATAGCGTATGAGCAGTTACAATGGCGTTTGAGGGAATCGAAAATACCGTCTACTAAAGTTGAAGAACAATTTTCTCATCATTGCGTTCGCAACCTTGTGGTCCATGACTCGAAGCAGGGTAATTGCATCGAAACAGGAAGCATCAGATAGATTGCAGTAGGTCTTCCGGATGAGAGAACAGTGGATCGAGGTTCCAATGAATCAGGAAGAGTTTGGAACATCCTGTGGCAACGAGAGTCGACACTCTCACCTTCACTTACCAGAACGTGTTGTGCCGTCGACGTACATTGACTAAGAAATTTGATGATACGCCGTCGACCACTTGGACAGTGGCTGGTTTCGATAGAAGATTTGGAAGATTTACTATGGATCACTTTGGATTAGGCCTGTATTCAGGTTCACATGGAGGACAATGACATGATTGACGTGTACGTCTTCGCGGAGGCATCTGAGAAGGAATAAGAATGGATGGTCTACCTCCGTCTGGTTCTCAAGGATGATCGAACTGAGGTTTGTTTCATCGCGGCTGAATCAAGGCTGGCTCTGATAAAAGGTCTGAGCTTACCACGGCTGGAACTCATGGCGGCTCTGGTGCGCTCACGGTTGATCATCTATGCGAAAAGGGAACTGGCGATGAGCATTCCACACAGTGACCGATGCTTTGAAAGCGCGCTTCCAATCAACAATGGCTAACGACGAACGACGGTGGAAGCTGTTCGTAGCCAACAGAGTAAAGGAGATTCATGATCTCCCCCAACTGTTGGAGACGCTGTACTATGAAAGACAATCCACCAGACTTGGTCAGCAGGGGCTACCCGTTGCACACGCCTTCTTGCGTACATCGTGTGGTGGCCAGAATTGGACCTCAATGTCTTCCTGTCCCAAGCAGA
>NW_003531776.1:0-1806 GCF_000181795.1 Trichinella spiralis
CAATTTGGCATTGCATCGAATGTTGTCAAAAAGAAGTAGAAGAAAAAAAAATGAAAAATGAATAATAGTTTATTCAAAAAGAAAGAATTTCATAATGTTCAAATTCATATTAACATTACTTATTTCAGGAAAAAATTCAGATAATATAAAATGATTTGCGAGATTTATTTACTGAAACTTAATAAATCGACTTCTAATTTTTCTTACTTAATCAAACAGATAATAAAATACATGCAAATACTGAATATTATTATTTCTTTGAGAAAATTCTGCTGATTTTACAGTGCGGGAAACAACTAGTAATTGGAATGGGATTATGCAAATTTTTTCCATTATCGTAATATTTCACATTCGGATTGTTTTCAAAATTGGATATGATAAGTCAAGTGAATTTCAATAATTCCAAATTATGAAATGAAAAGAAGAAGTTGCAATGTCAAATGCAATATCAAGCAGATTGCATCTCAAATCAAGTAGATAGTTGAATTGAATTATTTATTTTATTTATTTATTAAAAATTTAGCATTTTTTCAGCTTGAAGAAGAAGAGATGCTTGTTCAACGATTTGTAGTTTCATTGTCAGTTGAAAGATTTGTAATAAAAGCACCGATCACGTCATCAATTTCAGTTTATTTGATGATCAACAATAGAAAATAAAGAAAACAACAATCAACAAGAAGGAAATATTACAGTAAATTTGAATAAATGGAATAAAATTGTTTACTTCTATTTATGAATACATAATATTGCAAAATAAATTTAGAACAATTAATTTATTCAAAAAAGAAAAATTGAAACTTTTGCATTAGCAAAGAAATGCAAATTTTCTTGATTTAATTCATTTGATAAAATCATCATCATTTCAAGATTTTCAGCATGCAATAGTCGACGGACAACTGCTAATAACTCGTTTAATTTTTCAAATAGCAGGCAGATAAAAAGACAAAAGTTGAAAATAAATACTAATAAAAAAATAGACGAAATGAAAATCAACATCTGTGCGTTGGAATTTGCAGTAGTAAAAAATTATTATTTAAAATTAAGTCGTCAAAAAGAGCAGTATATAGTTATTAGCAGCTTTAATAAATTAAAATGAAACAAGAATTTAAAGAAATTACGCCTGAAAAAATTATTTTTACTTCACCAAATGTTCGTCATGATCAAGTATAAATTGGAAAATTAAAAAAAAAGAACACAAAAAAGAGATTGAGCAAGAAATTTAAATTTTATTTTATTTTTAAATAGCCAAAAACGTAGTTTATGTGCAGCAGTTTATTTATTGATTTCAATAGTGAACAAAATAGCCAGGATGCAGATTTGAAGTTTTCAAAGTTTCAAGTTCAAAAGGTCATCTCCGCCTATCCATCCGTATAAATAAATTAATAAATAAACAAAATGCATAATAAAAAGAACAAATAATTATTTTCAATAGATATATTTTTTACTCGACAGTTCACAGAAAACAATTTAAATATTTGAAAAAGTATTCTGCTGACGATTGCAAACAGAACAGCCGCGCATCTATGCAGATGCACTGCAACGTCAAACAATCATTACAATTTACAACAATTAATATATTCATTCATAAATAAGAGTTCAATTATCATTCGCAACGGATTGTTTAAATTATGAAAAAATTTTAAATTTTCAAACTATTCCAAGTATGATTTTCCACACTGAAGAATCATTGTGAATTATAGCATTTTCAAAAAAAAAACTCAACAAACCTGTAGAAATATTTTATAAATACATTTTAAAAAATATGGATATATAGGTATTTTTGTTCTTATAATAATTGCTGAATTT
>NW_003531776.1:2502-8040 GCF_000181795.1 Trichinella spiralis
CAAAAATGGCAAAGTTTAAAAATTTTAATTAAAAAATGGCGCGATTTCATTAATTGTGCAGCAGCAATAGCAGAAGCAGAACTATGAACACAACAACAACAACAACATTTCAAGCATGGTCTGCTTCTTGGTGTCAATTTATTGTCAAACACTGCGGCACGTGTTTGCAAATAGTTTAATAAATTTACAATAATGGTGCAATGTCAATTGCTGCTCGATGACGCAAATGCAAATGATGTGCATGCAAGCACATTACATGTCCCAGCCGGTTGATGACAGAATTTTTCTATTTTCTCTCTTTTTATACAAGAGAAACATTCAAAATATTAATTTTTTCTTATGACGTTTGATGACGCAATTTAGAATAAAAATATCTATATACATGTAAATTTCCAAATAAATATTTCTAAATGTATAGAATATATCGTGTGCTTGAAATTGAATGAATGATTCGAAACTTTTTTTTGGAAATTAACATAAACAAATGAGAAGATGAAAAGTTTAAAATAATGATATAATTTTATATAAAGATGGAAAAAAGATGAATTGCAGATGTGAGTTTTTGAAAAATTCTTAATTGGTGCAGTTTTCAAATTAACCAAGTGATAGAGGCAAATTGGCAACAGAGGGCTCTGCTATGGCAGAAGAGGTGGCTAGGAGATAGAGACCAGCTGGCGAGGCTATTGGCGGCAGCCGGCCAACACTTGAGCGTCAAGTAATCGGATTGTATTGGACGCAGCTGGCGACATCAGCCAAAGATCGATCACTGGGAAACGTTTAGCTAGAAGAAGCAGAGAAAGCAAAAGCGAAACAGAGGGAGAAATAGAGAAACACACATACACATACACATACACACAAAGCAAGAGATAGCAAGAGAGAGAAAAAGAGAGAGAGAGAGAGGAGAGAGTGATAGAGGAAAAGAAATATTATAAGAAACAAGAATAAGAAGAAGACAAAGAGAAGATGATACGACATCATACAATACAGCAATGATTGCATGAGTAAGTGAAGAACTTTGAAGTGTGAGAACAATTAATGGAAATAAATATTCTCAAATTTTATTGTTTGTGCTTTTCACTTTTCACCTTTCATATTTGTTTACTTATTTATTCATTGAAACAAATATATATACGTATATATATAAACTAGTGCTAAAATGAAAGCAGAATGTTGATTTTTGTAGACATTGATCTTGCCAATTTGAAACTGGTGCTTGGATATGGAATCCATGGCTGCCTGGTTGCCATTTGCCAGGGCAGCAGCGATCGGTTGGGTACCCCTCAGTCGACAACCGCTTCCTGCATCGCCGTTGGATTTGCCTTCGAAGGAGAAGCTGAAAATACGCGACGAGAAAGTGACCATCAACGTCAGTGGACGTCGTTTCCAAACTTGGAAAATGACTTTGGAAAAATTCCCCGAAACTCTGCTCGGCGGCAAAGAGAAAGACTTCTTCTACGACGACCAAAGTCATGAATATTTTTTCGATCGAGATCCGGATCTCTTTCGACACATACTCAGCTTTTACCGTACGGGCAAACTTCATTTTCCCAAAAACGAATGCCTGACCGCTTTCGAAGATGAGCTCGCCTTTTTCGGTATCATGTCGGAGATGATCAGCGACTGCTGTTATGAAGATTACAAAGACAAGAAACGTGAAAATCAGGAACGTCTGATGGAAGAGCACTCGGATACGGATTCCAAGAATGCAATTTTGCCCAACTTGGATATAAGGGAGAAAATGTGGCGCGCTTTTGAAAACCCCCACAGCAGCACCCCGGCGTTGGCCTTTTATTACGTCACCGGCTTTTTCATTGCCATCTCTGTGCTCAGCAATGTGGTCGAGACCGTATCCTGCAAAACTATCGTATCCATCGAAGGCACCGTCACGCAGTCGATCACCTGTGGCGACTTGTACGACATTCAATTTTTTGTCGTCGACACCGCTTGTGTGATCATTTTTACAATTGAATATTTGTTGCGTCTTTATGCGGCTCCGAACCGGTACAAATTCATGAGATCCGTGATGAGTATCATCGACGTGGTGGCCATTCTTCCCTATTACATTGGCCTGGGTTTGCAAGGCAACAAAGACGTCAGCGGTGCATTTGTCACGCTCAGGGTGTTCCGTGTGTTTCGTATTTTCAAATTTTCCCGCCACTCCCAAGGTCTACGGATACTTGGCTACACGTTGAAAAGTTGCGCCAGTGAGCTGGGATTTTTGGTCTTCTCTCTGGCCATGGCAATTGTCATTTTTGCCACCATCATGTACTATTGTGAAAAGAAAGTTTACAGTACATCATTTACCAGCATCCCAGCTGCTTTCTGGTACACCATTGTCACCATGACAACACTCGGGTAAGTGAATGAATTCTTCTGAATTCCATTTTGATTTATCTGGGTTCCTTTGGCGTAACCATTTTATCATCTCCGTATGAAACAAAGTAATCAATTTTACTCACAGTTAAATACCATATTAAGCAAAGTGGCGACTTTCAGGAAAAGACAATCACGCAAATTCGATCGTCACGTTTAACATTGATTTTCATTACACTGTTAAAACCTGTACATAGTAGCAATAAGCTAATTTCAGATTTATAATCACATTTTCATAAATTTCTGAATAATATAAAAATCAAACAAGGATAAACGTATGTACATTTATACAACAAATTTATCATGTATTTATTAATAGGATGGTCATTTTTTTTCCATTACTTAGGAGCTTTTAGAACATAAAACACTTTTCTCGTTTAAAACAATTTTCATTTTGTAATAGCAGATTCAATTTGGTAGATTCTATATTGATAAATGCTAACTGGTGGCAATATTGGATAACAGGTGCAAATATTTTTCCACTATTATACTTCACACTGAAACATTTAACCAGTTTAACCGGCTAATTTATGACGTCCACTGCTATACATATAGAAGTGTATTATTCTTTATCATTATTACTTTTTTCTCTTGACAAAGATGATCATAAATGATTAACTGCTTTGCTTTTACTGATATGCATGTGCATACGTGCATCGCTAATACGTTAACACTAAGAAGCGTTTTATTAATATATATATATATATAACTAAAAAAATGAAAAAGAGAACACTTTTATAAAATTACTAAAAATATTAAAATAATTGGGATGACATCTGTAGCGCTGTTCACTCAACTCAACGCGAAGTAGTTTAAAACAGCGGGGAAAATGGTCGACTGAGTTGAAAAAATATATAAACTTTTTTCAAACTTCTGCTGTGTTTACTTCAAACAAGCCTCTATTAGCATATAGCATGATAGCACAGCAAGAAAGTATGCACGAGTAAAATAACTGGACACACGATGGATATTAGCCAGTGAAGCTGATTTCTCGTTCATTCATCTTCCTATATAGTGCAATGATAGAGAAGAATTGTGATAAATTTGCGAAATGGAAACGCGTTCATCGATCGAGGTTCTTCATTTTGACTGACTGAAGCGGCAACTCTTGACCGCTTATCATTCTTCTCATCATCATTACATGCTTAACGTTTAGCTCATTTTCTCAACCAACTAATTAGTAAAAAATAATATGCAATGTATATTTATTTATTTATTCGTTTTGTTTTTTAATTCTGCTATTCTTAAGCAAAACACTTAGCCCTTGTCGATCAATCAGAAACTTCGAAGTTAGCAAACAAGATTGCTGTCGGTAGTGAAAATAAAAATCAACAGACAGATGCAATGAAGAAGTGCCTCTAATTAGAATCAATGCAGTTTGATACGTAAAGCTGAAGAACAACTAATTTTGTGGCAAATTCAAACAATTTTTCAGCTCATATGTCCCAAAGCCATACTTTAAAGAAAATTTTTTTATTTTTTTCATTGAACAAATAAATAGTCGTGAAAATTCAAGAAAAAAAACAGAAAGAGGAAAAATTTGGAATAAATTTTATTTGGTGCTTGCTCAGAGAGGGGAATTTAGCCCTGTGCCGACGCCCTTTGCAATAGTTGTCAACACGTCATCAACGAATTACGTAATGCGGAAACGAGAACTACGTTCCCAAAGGTTGTCGGTGCTTTTTGTCTTCATGCTCCGTTCTAGTGTCTCCAATGGGAGAATAGAAACGTCTCGTTATCAGCATTTTGATGAACGAGCGACAAATGTACTGACTGCTTCAAAGTAGACTGCAAGACACTGCTTTTTGGTTTGCCAGCTTCAATGAGAGTTTGTTGATCAAATAACAAGGTTGAAGTTGGTAAAAGTGGATCGGTATAATTCTCAAAAGAACCAACTGAAAAATTCCAAGGTACACAAGTCATTCGCTAATTCAGCCAGTCTTTCAGTTGTTGATCGTATTATATTGATCGGCTGCATCAAGCCCACAACCGTTGCTTCTAATGAGCTCGTAAAAGCTTCCCTCGACGAAGGTGCCGATGGCTAATTACCGTGTCGTCAGCTTTGACGACGATAGTCATTTTGAACTCTTTCCATTTTATCCAGGGCAGGTCGATTTTCCAATTGCAAACTAACGACAATAAACAGCCAATTTTACCAGAATAATTCATAAAAATAAAAAGAAAGAAAACAAATAGTAGGAATATATTTTCCAGTTGTTTGCATATTGGTCCTTTGGGAACTAAACTGTATCGTAAGATCACGATAACATCAGAAATGATTTCCCAACCTATATCCTTCAATCTTTTATTTGCAATTTTCTATTCTATATTTAAATTCTAAATCTATCATTTTCCTGTGCACACAATTAAAAAGGACTAACAAACAAAATAAACACGAAAAACACACATGTATAAATATCCATTGTATGTAAGGACGTTGGATTTTGTTATCCATTCGTTGAACATAGAATGAACGTCAAATACTTTGCAAGCACAGCTGAAATTACAATCTCAGCCTTTACTATGCTGATGATATTAGCCTACGTCGAGGGAATCAATGCCAAAATTCAACAGACAACACGAACGCTTGGCACAAATAAAATACGCTTGCTTCTCTCATTGCGTGTTCACTCTAATGGCACATGAAAATGCGTTTCAGTTGTCCCTTTAAGCAAAAAACGTTCACTTCTCCCCCTTCCCCTATCGCTCTCTCTCTCCTTATAAATAATATGCTTACATCATTTGAAAAGCAACTGTTTTTTTCTTAACTTATTGCTTTAATTTTTTTGCGCACCATAGAAATGTTTCACATTTTACAGTATAAATTATATACTGTAAAATATGATTATTATTAGTTTTAGTATTATTGTTGTTATTATTCCCTTCTAGAATACAATTGAGGAAATAATTGTTTGTCAAGTGAGATGCTTTATTTGCGGTGTTGTCGGAAAACAAACTTTCAATTAAACCTCAAAGTATAATCCCTGTTGGATTGTCAAACAGTGTACACTGAATTTAATTAATTCTCTACAGTAGCATGCAGTATAGATCAGACTTTGTTGCTATTAAAAAGAAGGCTTGAAAATAATTATCCATTATTAAAAAAATTACATATATCTAAACGCATAATATGATTGAAAGGTAAGAAATGGAGAGTAATTCAAT
>NW_003531777.1:0-2079 GCF_000181795.1 Trichinella spiralis
TGCCACAAGTTGCTGATAATGAATTGTTCGTTTTTAATTTCAGTATTATTAATAGAATTATCGTCAGTCCATTTGGGACAAATGGTTGAATGTTGACGGAAAGGTGTTCAATTTTGGAGAAGAATGAATTGCTTCGTTCGGGAATTGACAAAGTCTGCGACAGCTTTGGTGAGCTTGAATCGTTTTGATGGTGTTTTTTACATCTACAGAAGAATTTTTTGTAGTTTTGCCTGGCGATAATATGCGTGTATACAGTTTCAACGAAGTGAAATGTGTCGACTGGTTGGCTGAGAATGTAAGAATAATGGCAGTGCAGAATGAAGTGTCTGGTTCCTGTTAAACAGATGTTGAACGTTTATTTTGGATAGGTAGAAATTTTGAAAGCTCGCTTTATTGATAAGAAGATGTTGCACCATAGTATTTTGACCAATGGTAAGCTATTTGCAAGTTTCATTGTAAGATAGTAAATTTGTTCTTATAAACTAGAGAAATCGCTGAACTGCTATGCGGTTGATGTTTTGTCGGAATATTTGTGTGAAAAACTAAGCAATTTATTGCGTCAACGGTACAAGTAATGATAATTCGCCGTTTTCAAATTTGCCTGAATATTCTGCATTTGTCTTTGTTTAAGAATAACTTCAGAAGAGAAAGCAAAACTTCACAAAGTGGTTAAGCATGTCGGAGGAGAAATTTCTGATCCCACGGAAAATTATTGTCAAAGCAGCACGAAAAAATTGAAATCATCCGAGCAGGTAATGAAGAGTTCAAAAACATGAAGGAAATACTTTTATTTTATTTTTCAATTTAATATCATTTAGAGCGGAAATTTAACAACATCACAAAAAAAGTTGGCAAAAGCATCGAAAGGAACAGCATCTATTTTTAATTTTTTCAAAAAGTAATAAATAATTATTCGTCGTTTTTAAAGAAGAAAAAAAAATTTTTTTGCACCACTTCATTTACAAAACAGTTGAGTATTTATTTAAAATGGCAGATTATCACATCTTTTATGCTAAGACATCGTATACTATTTACCATTATAGTTTTATACAGTGAAATGTAATTGAAACAATAAATAATGGGAAAATATTATAAAATATCGTTTGCATTGTAATATTAAATCATAATTTTAAAGAAAATATGATAATTCAGCAGAATGTCATTTATTGTTTTACTATGTATTATTTTTATGTACAATAGCAAAATATTAATGGGAATGAAAAAGAAAATTGACAGTATATTGATACGCACTCGGATTTGGTGTGACTGAATAATAAAAATATTAATCAGACGAATCATAATACTTATAATTGTTGTAACATTGCAACATCATAATACTTACAATTTACAACATAACATTTGTAATTAATTTATATCAAACATGTATGTAATCTAGTTAAAATATGGTGCTGAATTTGGGTATTGTGAATCTAAAGTTGGAGTAAAAAAATTTAATGGACAAGAAATTTTGATAGAGGCTGTTAGAACACACTGATGATTGTAAAGACTTCTGTTATGGTAGAGAATAGAAGTATTATGCTTAACCATCTTTATATTCCTATTGTATCGATATTATTAGCTGCGTGTGTGTGTGTGTGTTAGTAGTGTTGTTGTATTCGCCGATGTTTAACTTCCTGGTATTGCGTGTGTTCGTTTGCATTTGGTCTGTAAAGAGCAGAAAACACTATACTGTTGTACTGGGCTATACTCAAATTCTGGGCTGAAGCAATTTCAACGTCCTCTTACATCCGGAATCGTTGCCCGTCTAGAAGCTTGAATGGTGAAATACCATTAACATTATGGAACGGCAAAAAGCTGACCTTAAATTACTTTCGAACCATCGGAGAAAGAGCATACATCACCCAGAAAGGGGGAGTTCAGCGCACGATCAAAAGAATGCATCTTCATCAGGTACAGCACAGAATCGAAAGCGTATTGACTCTGCTGTCCTGCAGAAAGAAAAGTTTACAAAAGTCGAGACGTGAAATTCACAGGAAAATTTGGAAATTGATGAAACGTTTCACCAGCTATCAGTAATTGTGTATTTGATTTTTATGAGCCGACACTTTATCCTGTAAT
>NW_003531778.1:0-2734 GCF_000181795.1 Trichinella spiralis
TTTTCGGAATTGGGAGAAAACGGACGACGGAGACGGTTGTAGCGTGAAATTCACCTTCCACATCAATATCTGGATAAAATAAAATAAATACATGTGTAAATTTGCAGTTGTTAATAACAATATTTGGTTGAAGATGAAAAATACTTTTCCGCTTAAATCACCAGTACTGAGCAAGTCACCACGATGGTCAAACTGTCCACAGCTTACACCAGCCTGAAATTGGTTTTTTTTTTAATTTTCATTACGATGAAAAAAAATTATCATAAAACAGCTATTTTTGCTCAGTTCATACTTTGTGTCCATGCAAAGTGTACGTGACTCGTCCTTCACCCAGATCGTAAATTTTCACTGTACTATCCAGTGATGTTGATGCCAAATACGAACCGCTTGGATGAAAACTCACTCCCGTTACAGGAGAGAAATGTTCTAAACGATTTTACTTTGATGCTTAATTGATAATTTTGCATGGCGTCAGAGGAATAACTTGTTGATGTAATAATTTACCTTTGAATACTTGAATCAAACGAAGCATTCGCAAATCCCAAATTCGAACAGTCTTGTCTATACCTCCTGAAGCAATATAAAAACTCTGCGGATGAAATTCCGCCCAAAGTACGGCGCTTTCATTGTCTGAAAAGCTGTGTACACACCGTCGACTGAGAGAATCCCAAATTTTCACAGTGCAGTCATCTGACGCGGAGACTAGAAGTTTCGCATCCGGAGAAAAGCTGCAATTTAAACAGGAACAGATGAATGCATCGAATTTAAGTGAAAAAGAAAAAAGACATTATCAAATTCATTTGAATCAGTTTCAATGATCTTGAGCATAAGATACTGTATTTCCTTTAGGTAACTGATACAGTTGAATTACAGAATGCACTTCTGCATGATCGAACAGAACATAACCACTGAAGGAAAGCACCTTACCGGATGCAGCGAACCCAGTTATGGTGTCCTCTGAGTGAATAAAAGAACTGCTCTCTGACGTCATCGATTTGCCAAATCTGAAACATTTTATACAAACTTTATGCACAAAGTAAGATTTTATTTGATTTCTACTTTGATTGTTTTATCATTTGCGCAAGAAGCTAACTGATGATTGATCGCGTTTGTAAAATCGATAGATCGAACTGTTGATTGGTGAGCCCGGAATGAACGAGATTTTGATTTCCTGTAAATATAGCATGTTAACACGTAGTGAATAGCTAGTGCTTGTTGTAAATAGCTAACACAGTCGGTGTACGAAAAATAATGTCATTGTTGGAAGAATACGCGATCAGTCGACCATCTGCAGAAAAGCGTACTGAATAAACAGCCGGCTGAAATTGACAGTTGTGTACAACTGTGCACATTAGTGAATGCTCGAATGTTTGATTGTGAATTTTACCTTTGGATCAGGATAAGTATAACACCGAGTCTGTGCTTTCAAATTCCACACTTTCAAAAACCCATCCTTACCAACTGTTGCTGAAGAGCACTGGCTCAATAAACCTGTATCAATACAATAATGTGAAAAACTGTTATACCTAGTTGGTTGCCATCTGCGTTGAAATCGAGTGCGTTCACAGCATCGGCGTGGGCGTTAAAATAATTTTCCAAAGCCGGATCTGCCTGAAAAGAAATTTTGGCTATCTCAATAAAAAATGATTCGTAGTGAAAGAATATCTTTTAAAAATTATGATTTATTTAAAATAAAATAATATGATGGAATTTTAATATGACGGAAAATAATAAAGCACGAAACATAACGAATAGAATAAAATCCTCAAATTTACCAGTTTTTCTCGAGATGCTGCTTTGATCCAGTAGAAAAATGAACAATGCTGAGATTGGGATTCTTGTAAACCAAGCTGGACAAGAAGCAAAGGGAAGTATACTGTAAACTTTTGAAAATTACTGTATTTTACTGAAGTAACCTGATTGTTTATATTAATTGTCCGTTGTGTAAAATAATTTTATGTTTAAAGCAACTGTTTTGTAGAATTTTTTACTGTTTTTGAAATAATAAGTTAAAACATTAATCATATTTAGTTTTGTTGTTTACATTTAAATAATTTTGAGTATGGTTTCAGAATCTTCTTCTGTCTTTAAATATCTAAATAATTTTGTTGTATGTTAAGCTTTTGAAGCTGATATGATATCATGATGAATATTTTTGATTTTAATTTATTATTGTTTGTGTTCCGGACGGAACAACACCGACCTAGTCGGTGTGACCTGGCCAAGGGCTGGTGCCCAGAAGTCGCGGGTAGGCCAAGAACAATACCCGCGCATCGCCGGCCAGATCGCTATCTGGGCGTCTGGCGGCTCTGAGTCGGGGTCAGAGAGACCCCCTGCTGCGCCTCGATCTATCGTCGTTCGCGAGACAATGGCGAGTGCGCCATAGCGGCGACGGCAGTCAGATCAAAGGGCGTGGAAATGGCCATCATGACGTGACCATTAAGGGATTAGCGCAGGATCAAGAGATCCGAACCATGACAACATAATTGAAGACTGACAAGGCTTTAGATCGGCGCCGGAGATAGCGAGCGCTCCCGCCGCGAGCGAGCTGCCTATTGGTGGTTCGCGTTTGGGTCGACCGCGGGGCCGCCGACCCTGGCCCTATATATAGGGCTAGAAAGCGCGCCGCGCCATATACATGGATAGAGAGAGATACGTCTGTGTGTGTATGCGTCAGTGGTACGATAGTTGTACAAGAGGACGCGTTGGTTGCGAGAAGTCGGAATCCACCACA
>NW_003531778.1:3675-8222 GCF_000181795.1 Trichinella spiralis
CGTGAAATGTTTAATTACGCGAGAGATCATCAGCCTTGTATTATTTTCATGGATGAAATGATGCAATCGGTGGTCGTCGGTTTTCTGAAGGAACCTCTGCTGATCGAGAAATACAACGCACATTGATGGAACTTTTGATTCAAATGGATGGCTTTGATGCATTGGGGAAGGTGAAAATTATCATGGCAACAAATCGTCCAGATACTCTTGATCCAGCGTTGCTTCGACCGGGTCGTTTAGATCGAAAAATTGAAATTCCTTTGCCAAATGAACAGGCGAGGTTAGATATTATCAAAATCCACGCAAAACCAATAACTAAAAAAGGAATCATCGATTTTGAATCAGTGGTGAAATTGTCTGACGGTTTCAGCGGTGCTGATTTGAGAAATGTTTGTACAGAAGCTGGTTTGTTGGCTATTCGAGGTGAACGTGATTATGTAACAGAAGAAGATTTTATGAAAGCCGTTCGAAAAGTTGGCGAAGCGAAGAAATTAGAATCAAAATTAGATTATAAGCCTGTTTGATTTGAAATAGCAGTAAATCGCACATATTTATCTTTTAAATTATATATTTCATACTGATGATTAGTATTTTTCAGTGCTTCATTTCTTGCATTATTTATTATTTATTTATTTATTTATAACTTGTGAAATAAATAGATTAACAAAAAAAACGTGTTGTGTTAAATGATTGTACAATTTAGAAGTAAAACTTTTGCTACACAACGGTTGGCCATCACTGACAATTCCAAATGCTGCTCATCCGGAAAAAACTTTACTTGTCTTTAAGCCCTATTTTGCTACTGTCGGTGACATTGCATCGTTGATTCGTAAAGAACACCAAAATGTATGCTCGGTTCAGTTTTACACCTGTGGTGAGTGAGCAAGATGATTTTGCATTTAATTCATGTAATATATAAATGCTTGTGATTTTTTTACATTAATTAATTGGTTAATAAAATGATATTTTTCGTAGATTGAGAATGAATATTTTACAATTATTGAAGTTAGACATATTTTCAACAGTTGTTGGTAAAATATACTTAACGGAGAAGGTGATGTCACTCCAGACAGATTTTTGCCTCAGCTTTTTAATTGGCAAAATAATTTTATTGCTTCTCATCTTTCAACAGTTTAAAATGATCATCGTATTCGTATGATTTGCATCGCATGAAAATATTTTTCATTTTCATCTGTTGATTAGAATTTTATTGAATAAGCTAGTCAAGAAATTTAATCGAAATTTTAATAATTTTAAAATCCATTTTAATGTCAGCGAAAGCGTTTGGTTATCAATGAAAGACGAAATGTTATATTGGTTTTTGGAATTTTGAACTATTTCATATGACAGTTTATTTAATTACTCAAGTTGATAAAGGAAAATTAAGACTTTTCAGCTCTGGTGAAAATTTTTGAAACTATCAGAGGGTTGGTTTGATTGGTGGAATGTTATTTCGGTTGAAGAATAAAGCAGCAAGTCTATTTTACGTTTCCAAATTAATTGTTAATATTGCTGCATTAGAAAATATGCAAAATTTTGAGACAAGCATTTATGAAATTATTGTATATAATACAGAAAGATGCTTTTTCAGACAATTTACGTTATGCTTATTCTGCACCTTTTGAATCGCTTTTGAAGTCAACATTTTACCTTCGCATCAATGACAGCGTTCATTTAGTGCAAGTTCCACCAGATTTTTGTAAGTTTATTTTGATTGTAATTTTAATTTTTTCTTACTTATACAACATTTTTTGAAAAGATGAAAAGTTGTTGGAGACAAGATCCACAGATGTTGTGAGATTAATGGAATTATTTGGTACAGCTCAGAAATCAAATGAAAACACGATCACTGAAAATTTGAAACTTTTGAAGGAAGAATTACAGCCCCTTGAAAACGTATTTAAAAGAAACCTTTTTTCTTCCTAACATCGGTTTACAATTAATTTAGAAGTTACAAATATTGTCGGAGAAGGCCAGATTGAAAAGCAAACGATTAATGTGGCTAGGTTTGGGTTTTTTGGGAATTCAAGCCGGCATTTTAGCACGCTTTACGTGGTGGGAGTACAGTTGGGATGTTATGGAACCGGTGACGTATTTTGTCACTTATGGTTCGATGTTGTTTTCTTATTGTTATTTTTTGCTTACTCGTGAGGTGAAATTTATGGACAAGTGATTGTAAAGTTGATTTATTTTTAAAAAGTTTTCTACATTTGCAGAGCAACGAGTATCCATCAGTAGATAAACGATTATCGATGAGCTTTACGTACAAGGCCGCCGACCGACATGGGTTCGATTTTAAGCGTTACAATGAATTGAAAGAAAATTGCCGTCAATTGGAAGAAGAGCTCCGACAACTGCGTCGCCAGAGGTCGATGATTTTCAAAGCATAATTGCCATTGAAAATTAGTCCGGTGTTTTTGATTAGATCACAGTGCTTGCATTATTGAAATTATAATAAATGTACCTCATTTTGAGCGTTGTCTCTTGAGAAAGAAGCAATAATTTTGCCCTTATTTATTTTTTTTTGTAAAGTAAGACAAATGTAAACGATTTTATGTTGATTTTACGCATTTTTAATTTAAAAAATGTGGTGAACATTCATAATTTTAGAAAGTCGCTTATTTTATCCAAAAGTGTGCCCGCCCTCTAATATCAATATAAGCACGACAAAGACAGCATAAAAAGAAATTAGTAGATTAAATTTATGTAATTATTCGCTATAATGTGTAATTTTAAGTGATTTCGTCTAAAAAAATCTATAAATGTGTTTTGGTTCCACTTTTAGCAATCTTACTGTACAGTAATTCATTTTATACTTTATTTTTTTACAGTACAACATTTTTAAAATGAAAGCAAGTTGTTTTTGTTTATTACAGTCATTGTAATGATATTTTCGCCCCAAATTAATTTCAGTTCAGTTGTCATTTGTAAANGTCTTTGTTGCTTCACAATGTCTAGTGAATTTAAATTGGCTNCTTATTAAATTTCTGTATTTATGGAACTGAAATCGATAATTTCTTAACCTTGCACCATTTCAGTATGTCTTTCCAGTTCGCTCTTAGAACGAAAAAAAAGCTCAGTGGCCCAAAGAGAAAGGGTAATGTCAGCGAATAATGAAAGCTGTTGTATTTTAAATTGTTTCGCTGCTAGTTTACTTTTGTAATTTGTTATACAGTGAGAGATATGTTTTAGCCGAAGAACAGCATTGGTTTCCATTCGGCAAGCCAGGTGGTGGTGCGCCGTTGAAAGCAGTTTTCGGGAACATTAGGCGAAATTCATCCGATTTTCTCACCAGTTCTCTTCCCACACAGGTAATAATTGCATTTATTATTTTCATAAGTGTTGATTTGAAATCTATGAATTTTGGCAGTTGTTCGTTTATGAATTATATTTTAAGTAGAACTATCTGCTTACACATATGTATGTATGCATGTAATTTGTGATGTTCGATTCTTGGCTTTTCTACGTGTAATTATATTTAAATGAATTTCTTTTTAAGCTAGTGTTTATTTTAACGAAAATTTAAATCTACTTTTAAAATTTAGATTCGACATGTATTGTTCAATATAGTCACTAGTTCATTCAGTTTTCATTGTTTTAATTCAAATGTGCTTATGTTGTTTGTTTTTAAAAAATTCAATTTTTTAAATTAAATAAATAGGAAATTCATTTTAATGATGGGAACGCGATGCTGCTGCGTCGTCATAGCAGTGAACATGATCTTCGAAATAGATCTGTTCGAATTCACCTTCCTTACGGTGTTTCTAAAATTAATCATGTGGATTTTGATGGTTCATCATCCACTCCGATAAAAATTTTACCATTCCCATGTTCAAGATGTTTAAACAATGAAGGTCGACTTGTTGTTTCCCTTGCTCCTTGTACGACTTGTTCTGACTCTGAAGCTTCGACAGCGTTGAATCCTTCTTTTAATGATTCTCAAGCGCTAGAATTAACCGACAACAGCAAAATCTGTTCGAAGGTTTCAAAATTTGCAAATATTTTTTCATAATGAGATGAAATATGTATATATATATATATATATTTTTTAGATAGAGAACGCTGGATGTTCTTACACACCGATGAGAGCTTTATCACAGATTGATTTGCGCAAGAGTAAACATGGCAATGGAATGAAATATGTTTGCCCTGCTTCTGATAATATGCCTTTTGTTGTTTCTTCTGGTGATTTTTTTAATTATGAATTTTCTGAAGAACCAAGCAACAACAAATTAATGAGCACTCCTGCAGAGGCGCACACCAATAATCAATTTGCTACTCCTGTTGGAGACATGGAGCGTATTTCACCAATTTTAAATTTAGAAAGTAAGTGAAATTATTGACTTGAATTTATTAGGTAATAATTATTTAATTTTAACTTTGAAGACATTGTAACTTGTTTCTGCATGCTCACCTTTTATTGATTTTTTTCTGTCGCAGTTGAGAAAAAGCGAATTGCAATTTTTCAATAATTCTCTCTCTATACATGCCTTATGCATAGAATTATGTTTTTTGGGGTTTGCTTTAAACATTATTAATCCTCTTTG
>NW_003531779.1:0-1978 GCF_000181795.1 Trichinella spiralis
CGCGACTGTGTCATACAAGCACTGCGATGACCCTTTCTAGCGTCAGTCTAAAGTCTCTCGGGCTCTCGAATGTCTTTCGCAACGCATTCTTGATCGAACGGATGAGTCTTTCCCAATAACCGCCGCACCAAGGGGTTCTGGGTGTGATGAATTTCCACTGGATCCGTTCCTCGTTGAACTTGCGCTGCAGTTTCTGCCAGTTAGAATCTCTGAACAGGCACTGGATGAATGTATCTGCCAGTTTATAAGACCGGAAGTTATCGGATTGTATCACTCTGGGTCGGCCTCTGCCAGAGATAAATCTCCGAAGACCTTGTAGGAAACTGTCCGTTGTCTGCCCTCTCAGGAGCTCTACATATACCGCTCTGGTCGGCAGGCATGTAAATATGCAAACATAAGCCTTGTTCTCTCGGGCATCGCGCCCCTGTACATCTGGGCAGATAAACAGTGAACCTGCAAAGTCCACACCGGTATGGATGAATAATGGTGATTCCGTCACTCGATCGGCTGGCAAGTCACCCATTCGGAGTCCATAGGGTTGCGCATCGACTCTGCGACATACAAGGCATGAACGGATCACCTTCTTTGTCGCGTTTCTGGCTGTGATGATCCAAAATCTTGTTCTGATGGCTACCAGGGTTTGATAGATGCCAGCATGCATCTGCCTGACGTGGTGGTCTTTGATCAGCAGCTCTGTCACCGGGTGATTGTGTGGGAGGATGGGTTTGGACTCTGGAGGCAGAGTGGATCGCCTCCGACGTCCGCCTACCCTTAGCAAACCCTCTTGATCTAAAAACGGTTCAACCTCCCTCAACCGTTCAGCAGAGTCGGGCTTGATGCCGAACTCCTTCACCTGGACCTCTCTGAGCCATCGTGCTTCAGCGTCGGATAATTCCTTCACTGAAAGATTAACATCGTTTGTTCTCTCGCTCTCTGGACTTTGGCAGTTTCGCGCGAAGCGCAAACAGTAAGCGGTTACTCGGATTAATGTCTCATACCGACTATACCGGGTTGGGTTGATTACCTGCTCAACCCCGCAGCCATCTATCTGGCTGGTTAAGACCTTAACAGTTTTTTGCTCAGCTGTTAGGTGTTCGTTGTCGTTTATTCTCGCCACTGGCTCCATTGGCCAGTTTTCTTTGCTTTGCAGTCATGGTGAGCCGTGCCACCACAGGGCTGTGTTTATTAGAGTGCCTAGCGAACAACCTCGACTGGAAATGTCCGCTGGATTTTCCTTGGTCGGACAATATCTCCAACACTCGGGGAATACCGACTCCTGTATTTCTTGCTCTCGGTTCGCAACAAAAGGCTTCCAGCGTGCAGGCGCTCCCTTAATCCACGCAAGGGTACTCTGCTGTCGCTCCAACAGGTGATCTTCTGGATTGACAGTGTTAGTTCTCAACATATTTTTTCAATCTAACGCACAGTAATGCCGCCATCAGCTCCAGCTTAGGGAGACTGATTTGCTTTATTGGTGCCACTCGGTATTTCGCCATCATGAGGCACCGACGTCTGGTGCTTTATCGATTCCACCATGATGTAGGCGCAAGCTGCATACGCTACTTGTGATGCATCACCGAAAATATGGAGTTTTACCCTGTGCACCTGTTGCACCGGGTATGGGATCCAGGCCCTGCGAATTTTTATTTTGGGCATCATCTCGAGTTGTATTATACAGTCGCGCCAACGTCGTTCCACCCCTGGTGGTAATGGTGTCCCTGTTTAAACTTTAAAATATTTTGTTTTAAACCTTGGTTTTAAAGTTTAACAATTTTGTTTTTTACTTTTGGTTAAGTTTAAAATATTTTGAATAAACCTCGGTTTATATTCCCACCCACCTGTTTTAACCTTTTGTTTAAAGTTTAAAAAACTGTATTTTTCCTTTTGTTAAAGTTGTAACCATTTTGTTTTGATGAATTTTTCCAAACCAAATAACCAAATTGAAACACGGGGCTAACAAATAATGCCCCGGAGGTGA